>NW_020194042.1:0-288796 GCF_002847045.1 Aspergillus candidus | reverse complement strand
GAAAAAAAAAAAAAAGAAAGAAAGAAAGAAAAAAAAAAAACAGCCTGAACCCGTATCCATAGCAAAGTCAAGCATGTCTTGTAGTTGACAGTTCTACTCGAAATAGCTATTCAACACCCTCGAGATGCGCCCACGAACTGGAGGCACATAACCCTCTTCATAAGCATCAATCTCTTGCTTCAGGCCGTTGAAACTCAAATCCGCCGTACCGGGCCAGACGTACTTCGTCCGCTTGAAGACCTTCCAGGTAACAAAACAGACGATAAAGAAACCAATCATGGTGTAGTTGAGAAAGAAGCCAGCCAACTCCCAATGCCCCGGGAAAAAGAGGTCAAATCCGAGAACCAAAGTCATGATACCTGTTCCGAATACCGCGTACCACGCCGCGAACGGTTGCGGCAGTCGGCCTTTGTAGGGAAGCGCAGCGCGATCGATTCCGTTCCGACGCAGCGACGCATGGAAGTGCAAGTATGTGATGCAGGTGCCGAAATAGTTCAGGAGGTACGAGGCTGTGAGCACGCTGACCAGCCAGTCCAGAACCTGGGCTGAACTGCTACTCACTTGTAGAAATCCCAGTGCGGAGAATACCATAGTCACGCCGACTGCGATATAGGGGAGTCCACGCTTGTTACAATGTGCCAAAATAGACGGTGCCTGTCCGTCGAGAGCCATTCCGTAGAGAAGTCGGGACCCCGAGAAGACAAGGTTGTTCCCCGCTGAGAACACCGAGGTCATTATGAGGGCATTGACAAGGGACGGCACGCCTCGAATGCGGAAATTGGTCATGGATATTACGTAGGGGGATCTGTTCGTTTTAGTTAAAATCTGACCAGCCAGGTTCTTTTTTCCACAAGAGTTGGGCATACGCTGCGCCGGTTCCACTGCCGCTTTCGAGTCTCGCCTTGAGTGTTGGGTCGTCGTAAGGAAGGACGATCCCCATGCAGAGAGCACCTCCGAGGAAGAAGAACATCAGGCGCCAGACGAATGCTGAGTAGGCTTTTCCCATAACCGACCGAGGCCGCTCTGCTTCAGCTGCTGCCATCGATATGTATTCCGGGCCCACCATCCTATCCATGTTAATAAATGGACGATGAGATGGCCTTAGTATCATACGTGAAAGATGCTTGGATCATGCAGGCCAACAGACCGCAAAACCTACCCGCATCGCCTGGAACCAGGTAGGATACAAAAGCGCCCTAGAAACCCATTAAGACAGTGACCAACAAGAAGGGGGCAGACTTACCGGGTCGTTCCAATATCTGAAACCATAGCGATCACCTTGCGGATTACCTCCAAGCATCGTGATGAAAGTGTAGAGCATAAGTGCCAGCATCAAAAATATCTTGAAGATAGAAAGGTAGAATTCAGATATCCCAAAGTAGCGAACCGTAAGAATGTTCAAACCCCTGTTGTAGATCAGCCACCCCTGCGCATTTCCTCGAATCCAAGGTCATCATACGCGTAGAGCACTATGCATGCCGCCACCACCGCCGCCACCGGAACCTCATCGGTCCAGTAGGTGAGCAGCACATTTATCGCCACGATCTCATAGGGGATCCCAAGCGCTTATCGATCCGGAGCACGTCAGACCGTATCATATAAGAGCAACGATGTCAAATGGAACATACCCATATTCAAGAAAAAGTTATATCCCATAGCCAGCCCGAACGCTTCATCAACCCAGTGGCTGGCCAGTCGCACATATGGGCACGGTATGGGCAGGTAGCACACCATTTCGGCGAAACATTGATTGACACACAAGATCACCGTACCATAGACGATGAAGCCCAGAAACAGTCCCGCCGGTCCACCCTTGGGCAGAACAGCGCCCATCTGGACGAAAAGAGACGTCCCAATTGCACCCCCAACCGCGAAAAGCTGGACTTCTCGACCGCGCAGCTTCCGATGAAGATGCTGCGACCCAGCGGAGATCATCAACCCATCTTGCGGCGTCTCATCGTCGCGCGACTGCGACGAAGTGTTTGATGCTTTATCTTCTCCGGCTGATTTCGCCATTTTTCGTCTCAGACTGTGGTTGAGAAAACAAGAATTACGAATGCTCATTTTCGGGGATCGAGATCAATCGCCCCTTGCAATTAGCGGTGTCCATCGTGCATTGTTTGAAGCGTGGCCTTTATTGTCATCGCCCAGTAAAAGATCCGCAATATGTCTATCAGTTTATGCGATCGAGACGCAGAGCCAATGATGCTGAACAAGACACGGGCCCGTGCATTACCCCTCATTTTCAGGGCATGATACGATGAGACTAGGTTAGTCGCATCGTGTTATCCCAGATACTTCATTGGTATGATTATCACAGGATAGATCGATGTGATTTCTGGGTTACCGTGGTATGTCAGCGGGAGTCGTGTTAAAGTCCCAAAAAATTCTAATAATACCAGATCGGACAAGTGTTGAGATTGTTTGATAAGGGAGATACCACGGGCAGCAGAAATGACCCATACGGCATCCATTTCTTCCAGGGTACCAGATCTGGTCTCTAGAATAAAAACAGTCAGCTATAAAAAGAGCGGTAGGGAGAATCAAAAGCATAAGTAACATAAACATCACATAGTAACTTATACATTGATACTCTTCCAGGCTGCCTTGGCAGCCATCAGAGTCTGGCTATGAAGATCCATGCTGTGTGTGTTGATATTGGCATCTTTGCTCAAAGCGGCAGTTGTACGACTTCCTCGTGACAATTTGGAGAAGTGGCAGGAAGAAATCTGCCATAATAGCCAGTCTGGATATCGACATCAGCATCTTTATCAAGAAGGAAATTCATGGTCTCCTCGTGGCCATTTGAAGAAACAGGCCGAGTATTATCATTGGCACCATTCTCAAGAAGAAGCTGCACAATCTCCTTGTGGCCATATTGTAAAGCATGCTGGAGAGGGCTACTATAATCACCAGCTCGAGTATTAGCAGCGGCACCTTGTCGAGAAGAATTTCCACAATCTTCCTGTGTTCATCTCGGCAAGCAGCCCAGAGGGGAGTAAATTCACATTGACATCGGCACCTTTGTCGAGAAGCAATTGTACAATTTTCTCGTTGCCTTTCTGAGAAGCAGTTCGGAGAGCGTTGTCGTACTATTCAGCCTGTGTATCAAGGGACGGACAGCAGATCGGGACAGAATATAGCCGCAACATCCCAGTTCTTCGCAAATCCGGAATGACTATGGGGATGCTCCAAACATAAGACATTATGAGAGTTCTTCCAGCGTCTGAATTGCCATAGAGCCAAAGCAATGCGACACCTTGTTCTTCGTCTTGCCACGCATGGAACTCAGTACCCTTAGTGAGCCATTCCATAAATTCCTCGATTATCTGACCTCCACCTAACTTGGGGGGATAGAAAGCTTCATCACGTCATCCTCTTAAGGGCCCAACTTATCGATACAGACAGCTAGAGCAGCTTCAACATCCTGCAGATGATCATCAGAAACGGCAATGTCTACTCCTCGCAACCTTAGTCCAAATCCTTCTTCTGGCCCCACACGACAACGACCATCTCTCCATCTCAATGCCTTCTCGCACCCACAATGTAACCCATATAACAACCCCCCTACGCCCCTCTAAATGCGCCCCGACGACCTATCCTGAGAACAAGTCAAGTCAACAACCAACACCTGGCCCTCCAATTCCTAGAAATGGAAATCCTGTGACCAATCAGCAAGTTCATCCTCAAATACAACAGTGGCAATGCCGCCGAGATTACCATACTCAATAAAGGTTCCCACAATATTTCCCTGCGGATGAAGTTCATGAAGCGCAAACAGGGCCATTTCATTATACTGTTCTTGTAGTCGGGGGCTATGTTTTTCCTGGAGAGGAGGTTGTGAATGAGGTTGCTATTGTGCGGTTTCTTGCAGACCAGACGTCGATTTCTGCGCCGTTTATTGTTCATTCTGGGGCGAGGGAGAGTCCGGTTGAGTTAACACTGTTTATTATGATGGATTATATTGGTTATGAGATGAAGATGTATGATGTGCTTAACGTGCCTAGATGTCCAGCAGAGAGATCAAGTTTATAGGCATAAATGACAGGTATACAACGATAATATTGTTCAGGAATGTAAATAGGTTTGGGTAGGTTTCTTCTCGATTAACACATGATTCACGATTTACCAACATTACACGAAGCGGAACTAAGCCCTAGCATCATGACGAACATACAGTATCCGTAACTATAGCTTCATCGAGCGATGTCCAGACGCGACTCGCGGCAACTCCTCTCCCCACGCAATACGGCAATCCCAACGCAAATGGTCATCATCCATGCGGACAGCATCCTTCTCAGGCTTCACGATATCACGCCACACAAGGTCACCGACACCACCCTCTCCCATCAGGATCCACCGGTTCGCAATCTCCGTCGCCACACCATCACCATCACGCTCAGCGTCCAGCGCGAGCAAAGCCCCACACAAGACCCACGTCAGAGTAAACATGGCGCGGCGACCATCAGCCAGCAGTTGCGCAGCATGCGATGAACCTGACACGCGCTCCAAGAACGCCGCCCACGTCTGGCTAAGCGTCTGCGACCACTCCGGACGTCGGACGAGGCTGATCACGCGGTGGACCCATGCCGAAAAGACGGGTAGGTGGTCGCCCTTCAACAGGAAACGCACCAGCTCGCTGGCCAGCACGTTCGTGGTGCCCTCCCAGATGGCGTTGACTAACGTGTTGCGCAGTATGCGCGAGACGTTGAACTCGGGCTCGTCTGCCTCGTCCATGTAGCCGACGCCGCCCATCGCTTCTTGGCATTCCTGGATGCCTGCCACGGACATCTTGGCCACAACGGCCTTGGCGGATGCGGTTAACACGCGGAAGACGACGGTGGCTTCACGGCCGGCGTGGGGGAGGTGGGGTGCTGGCGCGGTGACACCGTTGTTCTCGACGACGCCCATGACAGCTACCGTGAAGAAGCTGAGGTTCAGCGCTCCGCGGTGGCGGACTTCCTGGTCACTGAGGAGGGCCAGGTGCATTGGAATCAACCACAGGGGCTCGCCTACTGTGGTGCGTGCTTTTGCGAAGTTCTTGGCGATGGATATGGCCTTGCGCCACGCCGATAGAGAGCCGATGAAGGTGTATGTACGCGTGATGTTTAGGAGGGGCGCGATGGTGGGCACACCGCGGTCGAGCGCTCCGACCAGGTGCGCCCGCATATCTTTGAGTTCCAGCTCGGCTGTGGGCAGCTCTTTGGTTCCGAGCTTGTTTTTGAGACGGTGGATGCGGACGCCGTTTGAGACCTCGCGGGGCTGTCCGTCGTCCCCGATGATGGTCTTGCGCAGGGGCGCTAGGAACGTGCTCAGATGGCCTGATGGAGTCTTGGCGAGGAGGAGGGCGACGTTGGCGTCGGTTGCCGACGAGAAGAACTTGAATCCGTTGATCAAATAGTCTCCTTGCGATGGGTCGGAGGAGGGGGAGTGAGTCGCAAATGTTTCTGAATTCTGGACATCGCTCCCACCGGGTCTTTCTGTCATCCACTGACCAGCAGTGAAGAAGTCGTCGCCCCGGGAGATCAGTCTTTTCAAAATGGCATGGAACGGATGATCCGCGGGCAGATGTGCGCATTGTTGGGTGAGGATGAGCGATGCGCCATCACTCATGGATACGGGGCAGCTGTACAACGCGGAGGCCGGCGAATGCAGATAATTTCTAATCAGTCAGTACATGGGGTTCAATATGTTCCGACGACCCATGGATGAATTCCATACACTGCATTCTGCGCCAATCTCCGCTCCGGGCCATATGTAGGCTCATATCCCAACGCAACCACCCTAAGACCTGTCAGCAACGTTCATAACAACCGGGAGAACGGATTGTCTATGGAAACAATACCCATGCTTGGCACCCCATTTTCCCAACTGTTTCCATCCCTCACTTGTGACTAGGCGGTCATAATCATAACGCTGACCCCAGACATTGTGTCCTTTAACATAGGGTTGGTTCCGTTCTGCGTCCGCACTCCATTCGAGTATCTGCGGTGAGACAGCCTCAGCGCCCAATTGCTTAAGCTGAGGTTCGATCCGCTGAAATTTTTCCGAAGGCAGATACCCTGTCCTTTATCAGTTCGGTTCAGATTCAGATCAGGAGGTTACATGTTTACTCACACGCGAGCACTCTCTGCAAGCTTCCATCGGAGGTATAGGCGTTCTGCAGCCTCGGTGGACGGGTAAAGTAGCCTGTCTCTGCTGTGGCTGGGCCGTTGGATGTGGAACTCATTTCGTGGTTTGGATTTTACAAGGCTTTCATTGAAAATAGAAGGTTGTTTACGAGAAGTTCTTTGAGGGGAAGGGAAGGTCGTATAGGAGTTCGGCTACGGTCGGTCATATGAGATTTGACCCCAACCTCGGCTATACCCCAGATGATCAGATCAGTATCCATCCACTAACAGCCATGTTTACTTGGAAGAGCTTAATATGACCCCTGTCTGTCAGTCTCAATGCCACTAGTGATGGACAAGCACGTTCATTCTAGATCTAACCTCCGACTCAGGTTACATCCTCGCATCACGGTCACATAGTGGGTATAAAGCGGGGACATACGCGATCTGACTCCGAAATACTCTGTACGGAGTGCTCTATACAGAGTACTTAATAGGTCTAATTATGAGGTAATGATTGTGTAAAGCAATCACCAAACATGTTGCTCATTTAATTGCTGACATTCTCCTCTGACTGTACATTTTGCAGAGTTCCAATCCATCCTAATATCACCACCTTTTCGTCATGAAATATTACTACTCCTACCACCATTTTATAGGCTTGAAAATATCGTCAATTTCAACATGATTTCGATTGTCTTTTCCAACCTTGCCCAACACCAGTATATATTCACTATACTTAACTGACTCCGTTACAGCATTGTCTAATTTCGAATCCTTCGAAGCCAGCGCCCTGGCGGAATAGTACTTGTGCAATCCGTCATATGAATAATGTATATGTTTTTGGCCGCTGCTTGCTGCATAGGTTCTGATTCAACCATACACTCTCTTTACCCTTGCAAATGACCTCCTCGCCACACCCTTACCATCTTTTCAATCAAAAACAAAAGTCATCAACCATGATATATCGCTGCCTGACACCCAAGGCACATATCCCCAAAACGGCTAGCGCCGGAGACTTTCGCTCACATTCGCCCGACTGCTTACTCACCTTCTGCCTGAGGAATCAACTCTGCCAGATGCCCGAGGCAAAAACCAACCACCATGTGGATCCAGGCACAGAAACCGTATCAGTAAGCAGGGGTCTCGTCATTTGCTTGGTTTTTGATTAATAAATCCCGGTATCTTGACATGTACTTATCTCGGGAAGAAAAAATGATAGAATGGAATAAAAGAATGGGAAATATGTGTCCGGGTCGGTATCCACTGCGGCGGGATTTGAAATCAGCGGTGGAGCCGTCCGTCTGATAGTGTCTTGTTAAAGATATAAAGAGTGTTGAAGAGCCTGGATAATGTAGATAGCACATCACAGTAACTGGCTCTCTTCTCCCTAAAGATAGTCTACTCTCAAACTACAAAATGCATCACCCCGATGTCGATATCGAGCCCGCTGCGGGCATCTCCTACTTCACCCCGGCGCAGTCCCCCCCAGCCGGCACAGCAGCGAGCCCTCAAACCAGCGGCCAGGCCGTTCCCAAGCTCTTCCAGCCTCTGACCATCCGCGGCGTGACCTTCCAGAACCGACTCGGCGTACGTCCCTTCCATATCCCTTCACCCCAATGAACAAAACTAACAAATGAAAAGCTCGCCCCTCTCTGCCAATACTCCGCCCAAGACGGCCACATGACTGACTGGCACGTCGCGCACCTAGGCGGGATCGCCCAGCGCGGACCCGGCATGCTCATGATCGAAGCCACGGCCGTGCAAGCCCGGGGCCGCATCACGCCCCAAGACGTCGGCCTGTGGAAAGACTCGCAGATCGCCCCCATGGCGCGCGTCGTTGAATTCATCCACTCCCAGGGCCAAAAAGTTGGCGTGCAGCTCGGCCACGCCGGCCGCAAAGCCAGCACCGTCGCGCCGTGGATCTCGGAGACCGTCGTCGCGACGGAGGCAGTGGGCGGATGGCCCTCTGACGTCCTGGGACCCAGCGACATCCCCTTCGCGGATTCCTTCCCGCACCCGCGCGCGATGAGCACCGACCAGATCAAGGAGCTCAAGGAGGACTGGGCGGCTGCTGTGCGGCGCGCGGTGCAGACTGGTGTTGACTTTATCGAGATCCACGCGGCGCATGGGTACCTCCTGTCGTCGTTTCTGAGCGCTAGTGCGAACGGGACGCGGACGGATGGGTATGGCGGGCCGGCGTTTGAGGATCGCGTGAGGTTGCCGTTGGAGGTTGCGCAGATTACGAGGGATATTGTCGGGAAGGATATGCCTGTTTTCCTGCGTATCTCGGCGACGGACTGGTTGGAGAGTGTGAGGCCCGCTGAGAGCTGGCGGGTGGATGATACCGTGCGGTTTGCGCAGGCGCTGGTTGAGCAGGGCGCTGTGGATCTGATTGATATTAGCTCTGGTGGTGTGCATGCCGAGCAGAAGATCAAGTCCGGGCCGTGCTTCCAGGCGCCGTTTGCGATTGCTGTTAAGAAGGCTGTGGGGGATAAGTTGGCTGTTGCTACTGTTGGGGCTATTACCGATGGACGGCAGGCGAACCGGTTGTTGGAGGAGGAGGGCTTGGATGTCGCGCTTGTTGGGCGCGGGTTCCAGAAGGATCCTGGTCTGATGTGGACTTTCGCGCAGCATACCGGTGTGGAGATCAGCATGGCGAACCAGATTCGTTGGGGCTTTACTGGACGCCGGGGGACTCCGTTTATCTTGCCGGATGTTTACAAGCAGTCGATTTTTGAATAGACTAGATTATAGAACTATAGATAGAGCATGGAGAGATAGAGATGTATGAATTTAATGACTGTTCGATTGCATCTACATATGAATCACGATCTGTCTATTCAAGATCTTTGGTATCTATTTATGATGTAGAACTCAGATCAAGCGAGAGATGTATAGTTTCATGATCTACCCGGCCATCTATGATACGAAACCCGATCTATGTCTATCAAAAGTCGATGACGTACGTCGAGCATATAATCAAGAATACAGATGAAGTAAGAGATAGTACATTTAATGATTGCCCAAAATGTAGATATGAATCCCGATCTATGTCTATTCCAAGATCTATGACGTCCATCGTATAATTACAAAGAAATGGGTGAAAAAAGAAATGAAAAAAAGAAAGGCTAAATCGACACGGACAAAACAAAAATGAAAAAAAAAAAAAAAAAAACTTAAAGCTTGCTGCTCTTCGGGCTGTTCTTCAGCACGTTCGCGTTCCACGGGTAAGGGTCGAACACGAGGTCGTTCACCGGGTTCTCCTGGCTAGCCCGGCGGAACAGGTCGGGGTAGACGTCGCCGTCGTACCGGCCCAGACTGCTGTCGAGCTGCCAATCGTCGAACTTCCACGAGTCGACCAGAGACACGGCGTGGGGGCGGATGTCGTCGAGAAGCTTCGACACGGCGGTAGTCTGCGCCAGCGAGATCTGCCGCGTCGTGACGGCACTCGAGGAGAAGAACTCGGCGGCCTCGCGCTCGAGCGTGTGCAGGGCGTACAGGCGGAACAGCTTGTGCAGGGTAGTGGTGGTCTCGGGGCCGAGCGCGGCGCTCAGTTGGGGCGAGTTGACAGCGTCGTAGAAGTTCTTCACCACCAGGTACTGCGAGTGAGCGGTCGACAGGCGCCAGAATTCGACAAGCAGCGAGTTCCACGAGCGCTTCTCGACGTCGCGGTGCTTGAGCGCCTCAAAGGTGAGGTGGGAAGCGCGCCAGGCGAAGGCATCGACAATATCCTTGTCCTGCTCCAGGACGTCGAACGAGGCACCCTTGTTGCGGCGGGACAGATAGTTCTTGAGGATACGGCAGGTGTCGTTGTTGGCGGCCTGGCCGGCAAGAACGGAACGAGCGGATTTGAGGAGCTACACAATCACAGTCAGCAAAAGATCAACGTGAGAACTAGAGGGGAAAGAAACATACGTAACGGGCCACCTGCTGGGTCAACATGTAGTTGTCACCCTCCCAGGTAAGGTTGGGGAGATAGTCGGCATACCAGTGGCCAACACCACTGTACTGCGAGTAACCGTGTCCACCCATGGCGCGACGGCACACCTCGAGACCCTCACCAGCAGTGGTACTGGCCAGCGCCTTGAGACCGCACGAAGTGGCGTGCAAGTCGGCCAGAAGCTCCGCACCGGCGCGCAGCTCATCAGGGCCGGCCTGGGCAGCGCCCGCCATGCGCTTCTGGTTTTCCTCGTACAGACCCATCATGCCGCGACCGGTGAAGTGCAGTGCATACATGGTGGCCAACAGCGGCAGCAGACGGATCTGGACCATCTTGTAGTTGAGGACCTGGTTCTCACCCACGCTGCCGGTGGCGTCGCGGTCCTGGAACTGCTTGCGGACGCTGCAGTAGCGCACCGCAATGGTGACACCGCGAGCCAGCACACTACCGGCCTGCAGGACAATGTTGGAGCGCACCCACACCATGGTGCCGTAGACGAGCGCGGGCAGGGCCGGGCGCATGTACTTGCCGGTGTCCTTGTCGATCCGGGAGAAACGGGCTAACATGTTGAAATGGGGGATCTTGACGTTGTTGAACAGGAGGAATCCGTTATCCATCGTGCTGCAAATCCCGTCAGTATGAATTGACCACCCACGCCACACTCCGCAAAGAACTTACTTGTATCCGAACTTCGGTCCGATATCACCCACGTAGACATTCTCCAACGGCTGGTGCGTCTCCATATCACGGATCTGCACGAGGAACGGGTGGGGACCATAGTTCTTGCCGTTGATGTACAGCTGCGCCATGACGACGGCGTGGTTTGCCGTGCGGCCCAGCGAGCCAATCCACCACTTGGACGCGGTCAAGCTCGGCGAGTGGATGGTGAAGGTCTTATCGTCCTGGTTCCACACCGCCCTCGTCTCCAGTCCACGCACGTTCGAACCGTGTCCCAGCTCCGTTTGGGCGTAGCAGCCGATGATCTCGTATTTCTCTGCGCGTTCGAGGAAGGCCTTCTTCTGTTCCGGGGTGGTTTGTTCCCGCAAGGTGACCTACCAAGCAATGGGTTAGCGGCACGTTCCCCCGCAGTTCGATTTCGTACTCATGGCTTACCAGGAACATAGAGGCGTGCAGGCCATACGGCGTGGGCTCACCCAGGATCTCGTTGGCGGCGTAAAAGTCATCGTAGCTCCAGTTGTGCTGTACGGAGAGCTGTTGGAGACGCTTGCCCTTGGCGAGGGCACGCTGGATGCGTTCGGTTCGGCCGAGGGTGTGGTTCTGCGACTTGTCGAAGATCTTGTCGTTCTTCATCAAGGCCAAGAGGCGGTCCTGCCGCTCCAGGGCCTCGCGGGTGTGTAGCAACTCGGCGAGCTTGTCGACATCGACGTTGGACTGGCTGCGCTCCTGGGTCAGCAGTTCAGAGCCGGGCTGGCCGGCCGGCTTTAGGGCCTTGACCCAATCGGGAGGAGACATCTTGGGGTATAGAGGAAGGGGAAGATCAAAAGGCGGGGAAGGAATAGGTAGGTGATCAAAGGGAGGAAAAATGAAGTCTCTCCATTCTTACTTATAAACGAGTCGGCCGAAAGGGAAATTGAGCGAACTCCACGGGGAATGATCAGGCCGAGGGTCATTGGCGCGCTAACCCATTGTGGCAATTACCGAGGCCCACGGGGTGGCTGCCTGAGTGCCTGGATCCGTTCACCAGGAGGATCAGAAAACAAAAACAGAGGAAAACCGGCAAAAAAGGAAATCAAAATTAGGTGGAAAGCAGA
This sequence comes from Aspergillus candidus, assembly GCF_002847045.1. NCBI lineage: Eukaryota > Fungi > Ascomycota > Eurotiomycetes > Eurotiales > Aspergillaceae > Aspergillus > Aspergillus candidus. The sequence goes on along the minus strand of NW_020194042.1, from coordinate 276,971 downwards.
GGTTCTCTCCTCGGTCCAGCAGATCCTATCGGAAGCCCCGGTGCCGAGTCATCCAGGGATCTTCACTTTCTTGGCCCGAAACTGGCAATCCGCAGCCTATCCTCGCCTGTCATTGGCCGGCTGGGTTCCGACCCTGTTATCTGATCAAGATCGGCGGCCGCTCTCATTTACCGGTGATGACAACCACCACCAGCTCATTCGCCCCCTATCGGGTGCGATGGGAAAGGCTTGGATGGTGTGGGAAAAAGTCCAGATGGATAGTCTGGGGTTGTCTGGAGACGTCCCGATGTAATTATTACGTCTGTTCCTCCGGTGGATGAAGCCATTTTCTCTCGGATGGGAGGCGGGAGGCGGAATGCGGCAAGCGGCAGGCCGGGATGCGGCGTCGAATTTTCTTCCCCTGTTCCGCCCGCCTAGGCCGAGCTTGACTTTTTGAAGAGGCATGTTCACCACTCATCCCATGTACTTGGGATAGAAGCATGTTCTCCGCGTTGGTGTTCCTAGGAATAGTAATCATTCAATTAACGTACTTCCCTATGCCTAATCAGACATACGGCATTCACATGGGTGGTAGCCATATTCGAAAGACGGAGACTACATATCCACAATCACATGTGACGCCTCCGGCCCACCCACCGTACCCATCATTTCGCACGTCTTATGACTACGACAAATCCAAAATTCTTTGCCTGTCATTGCTCTATCCCAACTTTTCCCCATCCCCCTTTTCCCCGTATCTGTCTGGAATTACCCCCACCATGGTTGGGGCACGGTCTGTGGTGCTTGATTGAAGAATCAATCATGCAATCTAGAACCGCGATGCTTGTGATTGTCGAATTTTCAGATCCGGATTTCAGGTTATGTTTTCACGTGGGGTGAGCCGCGATAACGTCCCTTCGATTTCGGGGTGATGGCGGAACAAGGGAGGAATAGGAATCTCTTGCACTCCCAGCGCCTCCGGAATGGGGGTCGACATCGGCCCACTGCGGCACCCACGATCCCAAACCTGGAGCACCCCCGACATGGTCCCGGGGAACAACGCCCCCGCCGAAAATGGGTGGGCTCCAATGCCTGTGATGACATTAATACGCAGGAAAAATCTGACGCACAAGAAAAAACATCAGTATTGCTTGTGGATTTTTGGGCAAAAAGACGCCGCGCTGCTGTGAGCATCGTCAATTGTGGTTGATGGTGGAGTCGCTGTATCAAGGCTTACATCTTCCAATATGTTGACCAAATTTTTTTTCCATTTCATTTGCGATCCCAGAACCATCGGATGCGGGCTTCTACCATACCAGATTGTTTTCAAAACCCACCTCCCACCCAACACGGATTGGTAGTTTGGTGGCAGGATCTGTCGAGTTGCTAGCTTGCGTTTCCATTCCGAGCGCGATGATCCTCGTGGTCTTTGGTTTTGACGGGTCATCTCATGTCAAAGGTATCAGCGATGTACATCTCCTTTTACCTCTAATAAGACCAGTATACAACAGGCTCGCGGAAGCAAAAAGGAATCGACGACTGGCAGCTGGAAGGACACCATCGCATAGGTCATCAGGCAGATACAAGATAATAAACTTTTTCACGCGGCTTCAATCCATTCGTGCAGACAAGCGTCTTTCCCCGAGGCACTAGCAGATAGGTTGCAGACACTGCTTTTGTTGATACCCATATTGTCTCTTGTATGGCGGGCGAGATGTCATGCTCTCAGTGTCTACTCAAACTCCCGCAACCCTTTTGTTATCACTCGCATGTTCTCTAATGTAGGGTTATGTTCATGACAACATATTGATATTCAACTACATACTTTGGATGCGGTGTTTGATCCCAGTAATCAGAAACATCCCTTAATCAAACAACAAGAAATGAGTTGATACTAGACAATATGCATTCAATACCCCTCTCTATATAGGGTGTTGATAGACCATTCATCATGTAGAACAGACAGGCGTGCAGAGAATGCATCTATGGACTATGCATTTAGTTAGCCAAATCAGACAGTCCTGGTTCTCAGCTTTAGCACATTGAAAGAGACTCATACATAGAAGTGATCAAAACAAATACAACTATCCCATCCCTATCTTTAGTTTCTAATTTATTTTTGAGACGATCCTTGCGATATGTTCGCTATGATAAATCTACATTAACAACATTATAATCCCGCTTTCGTGTTGTGTGCGGAATGGGCCAGCCAACCGCGGAATATATATTGAGTATGGGATATACTGTTAGTTTTATTTCTTATGGCATTCCAAACTGCAGTATCTATTCAGTGAACATGACAAAGTGGATATTTACCTCTAGTGCTGTCAATAAATTATTTCATTCTTATGATCCGTCGTTGAGTGTAGGCGTTGATTAGCCATGTCTTATATTGATACAATGCTGCCTGAGTGAATACCGGAGAGCTACCAGCGAGAACTCTCTAGGTCACTGACCATCTAGGTATTGATAAAAAAGATCTTTGTTCCAGACGTTAGTATTGTAAATCAAATATATCTAATAGCATCTTAAAGCAGCTATAGCCCTACTCTCATATAAACATGACCAAATGGCGAACAAATTCATCAACAACCCTATCTCACCACAGAGTACCCAAAAGTCCTAACCCACCTGTCCCAACGTCGCGACAAACTGGAAAGTCCGAAAGAACATCATAAATGCTCCTCCCCTCCGCCACTCATCAACAACACCCTGTATCCACAGCCTAATAAACATCATCATGGATGACACCCTCAACCCAACCCAGATAAGCTCCTCCGTCTAACCGAGTAAGGTGTGTTATCTAAGTATGGTTTGCCTCCTGACGCCGGTGCACCCGCCTGGGGACCGGGTGCCGCGAAAGGGCCTTTTTGTGGTGATCGGTGGAGAACGCTGAGGTGACCCTTAGCCATCGATTTCATCTCGTATATGGATGTACGTTCACCGGTGCAGTCGAGCCTGGCTTACCTATAAGGTCGCTGAGTTGGCGACGTGCTCTGGCCGTGATGTTGGTTCGCTGTGATGATGAGTAAAAGCGCGAGGGTGTTTACTGAGACTGCGAAGGAACTTGATCCCATGATGTGTGGCTGTATGTGTCTGTGCGGGGTTTCAATGGATGGGGAACTAAGAGGGGTGGGGCTTGGTTTCTGCCTCTCGTTCAGCCGCCTCGTCCTGCGTGGTGGCTGTGCGTGGGTTGGCAATATGCTATTTAGGCGATGTCTGATTGTTTGTGTTTATTGAGTATGTAATGTATAGGTCGGGGAGATGAGATGGAGGATGTGAGGTTGGTGGAGTCATCGATGATCGCTTTGATACTGGATACTACTACTGAGGTAGTGGTGAACCCCCGCTTATGTACCTGCTAGCACGCTGTATATTTTCCACCAATCAGACCCTACATACTGTATATATACCGCTTGCACGTTCATATAAACAGTCTCCAATATGTCCACCGAACCGCACTCTATGTACTTAACTTGATTCTGTAAATAAGAAGGCAATAAGATGTACACAAACCCCATCCTCCCCGGCTTCAACCCCGACCCCTCAATCGTCCGTGTCAACGAGGACTTCTTCCTCGTCAGCTCCTCCTTCGAATACTTCCCCGGGGCGCCAATCTACCACAGCATCGATCTCATACAATGGACGCTGATCGGCCACGCCCTAACCCGGCCTAGCCAGCTGCAGATCCACACCCCGGAGCCTGGGGGCGGCATCTGGGCTACCACGCTGCGGTACCATCAGGGCACGTTCTACATCACGGCTGCCAAGTTCGATCGGTATCGTCCACAAGACGACGATCGGGTCTGGCCCAGGGGCTTTTATGTATCGACGACCGATATCTGGGACTCGGCGTCGTGGTCGGATCCAGTGTTTTTTGATCAGGTGGGGTTTGATCAGGATGTATGTACTATAACCCTGTCTGCTGGGCTACACATTGACTGGGCTGTGATTGAAATATGTAGCTCTTCTGGGACGATGACGGCACTGTCTACCTCTCGTCCACCTACCGCAAGTTAACACGCACCCCCGGCGCAAATCTCAAAGACTTCGCCATACACATCTCCACCGTCGACCTAGCCACCGGCCGCTCGACGTCCGAGCCGAAGCTAATCCGCGAATCCGCCTCCGGCGTAGCCGAGGGATCACATATATTCAAGCGGGGAGAATACTACTACCTCTTCACGGCGGAGGGTGGGACAGAAAGCGGCCACTGCGAATGGGTTAGTCGCAGTGAGTCTTCGCCGTTTGGGCCGTGGGAGGTCGGGCCGGACAACCCGCTCTGGCGGAATGGGGTGACCGATGAGGTTCAGAATACGGGACATGCGGATATGGTTGAGGATGCGCAGGGACGGTGGTGGGCTGTTTTGCTGGGGGTACGTCCTGTCCGGAGGGACGATTGTTGGGAGGAATCTGTGTTGGGTGAGTCGACTGCGTTCCCGACTTATCCTCCCGCCAAATTAATAGAGAAAAGGCCGCGAAACATTCCTCATCCCCGTCGAATGGTCCAACGACTGGCCTATCTTCAACGGGGGCCAAAAGATTTCCCTCACCATCACCACACCCCATCTCATCCAATCCAACCCCCCACCCCCACCCACCTGGCGCGACAACTTCGACACATCCACCCTCCAAATAGGCTGGTACAAAAAGAACACGCCCGTCCGTACAGCAGAGTACTCTCTCACCGAGAGAAAAAGCCACCTCCGCCTCCACGGCGGGCCATATGACCTCTCCGTGCCCGCTAGCCCAACCCTCTTCCTCCGCAAACAGACCCACCGCGTCTGTACCTGGACGACGAGCCTTTCCTTCCACCCTACCTCTCCCGCCACCGAAGCAGGCACCGTCCTCTGGTGGAACTATCTCACTTATAGTAGCGTGGGAATCCGCCGTGCTGCTGACGGGCGGTGCATTGTGCGGTTCCGCCCTGCTGATGGCAAGCATATCGACCGCGCCTTGGAGGAAGCTAGCAAAGGAGAAGGGTATGTTCAACTTGTCATCGAATGCGGCGACCACTATCGCTTCGGGTTCCGAGAAGAGAGTCCCGACTCAGATCTAGACCTCGAAGCCCCGATTAAATGGATCGGCGAGGTCTCGAACACCGCCATGACTGTCTCTCCTCCTGTTGGGATGGCCTTCACGGGCATGATGCTCGGGCTGTACGCTTTCGGCGAGAGACAGCCTTGTTTGGTTCCTGCAGACTTTGCGTATGCGGAGATGCGATGATCTAGACTTGTTGATGGTCGGTTGATGGCTGATTGAAGGGAGATGTGTCGAATTGGGGTTGCCGAGTAGATTGCATGTTTTGGAAACTAAGGGCCGTACCTAGGTAGGTATGGATGTAACGAGGTTGTTGGACGGGTCTAATTCCTGCTGCCGTGAAAAAAAAAAAAAAAAAAAAAAAGAAGAAGCGCATCTGTTACTACTTTCTTGTTATAGTATACTGCCTTATTAGCCTAGGTCTAGGTAGACACAGCCTAACAGTATAACCAACTGCGTGGGACAGCCGATCACTCGGTAATTTACCTCATCACAGTACTTTAGTACCAAACATGCGTTATGCTACATTCCAACTATACTAAACTTGATAATTGACAATGGCATGCTGCATCTGCCACTAGTTACCAATCTGTATTTACTGCCTTGCATAAACATGCAACAGAGTGAAGAATACCATACACACTAGGGTATCTACCGATTCACTTCTTCAGTCACGAGTAAAACTACCAGGGAAGTGAGTAGTGCTACCCCTGCATCAACCCCAAACGGGCTTCCTTCGAGGTAGTCATGGCTTTGAGAGTAAAAGGTAGCACACAACATTCGAATCCAATCTTCGAGACAAGCCACACAGCAGCCAACCGAGCCAACCGAGAAACCAACCATCCAACCAGCCAAATTACTAATTCTAAGACAAACAGTTCTGGTTTCGGCGAGATGCTGCACATTTATTATTTACTCGTGAATAAATAGAGAGATTACATAGAAATGAAGATAAGAGAAGAAGGGGAGAAAAGAAGAAAGAAATATCCACCATCGAGACCTCCGTAACAGCTAGACCGTGAATAGCGTGGCCATGTGATGATCAAGTTACGGATTTGGACTTTTCCCTGTGGTTGACGACGCCAACGGGCCACACTCTACTTTGGGTCCTCCATGGGGGATTTCTCAAGGTCGGTCTCGGGGGGGTTACCTCCGACTATTTAATTATAGAAGGAATATTACAGAAGATAGATGGTAAACTAGAAGTGTATGTATGTTTGAATTGCTATCTTGAATGCACAATCATAAAGGTGGATCCACCATGTCTAACCCAGGGTCATCGGCTGAAATGATGTATGTGCAGAGTTAACACGTATGTGTGCAATATGCAGGTAGAATGCGCGAGTATCGGCGTAGTAAAAACAAAGAGAAAGAAAAAAAGATTTCAGTGCTGGAGTCACGCCTCGACTGGGTATTTATGTGCAAGAACAAGAGAATGGAAATCAGAGACTAATATGAAAAACCCCGCCCATAAATCGGATGACGAGCCGTATGTACGAGGGGTATGCAGTGTCCAAGTAGACTCGGTTACTTTAAGTCGAGGGGTCGACGGATCGCTTGGTTACTCCCGCCGTGAGCACAGGCGACTGAAGCACCTTCTGCCAGTCGTGGACCATCTCGGTGTTGACCGTCGAGAGAGAGACCTCCCCGCCGGCACGCGCGATCATTTCGTCCTCGTACATGGTGATGGCGTCTGTGGGAGTGCTCTTCCCCGTCAGAAGCTGGTGGGTGGCCTCGACGAGTTTGGCAGCATCGGTGATGGAGTGGTTCAGGCCCTGACCGCGTTGGTAGGTCATGGCGTGCGCGGCGTCGCCGGCCAGCGTCACCCGCCCCCCGTGGTTATCCCAGCGGTGGCCTGAGACGCACGGGTTAAATTCCGTCAGGCCCATGTACCAGACCTGTTGGTCGTCCGGTACCCATTCGAACGCGCTTCGCCACGGGTTCGTGAAGCATTTGGAGAACTCCTTGACCTGCTGCAGTCGCTGCGCATTGTTCCAGCCGGCCGTGGCTTCTTGCTCCTCTAACGTGCTCTGCCAGGAGATGTAGAAGAAAAACGTCCACGTCTCGGGTTTGTCCGGGTCCTCGACGTCGTGCATGCCAAAGAACGCGAAGTGTCCGGCGGGGTGGATGCCGGCCAGATACATGGGGTGAAAACCGCGAAGGAATAGGGCCTGCTCGGCGGTAAAGCGAGCTTGCACAAAGGTCGCGCAGTACGGGAGCTGGCGGATGCGCCCGGAGTTGGGGCCCAGTAGCTCCTGTCGCACCGTCGATCGGGCGCCATCCGTGCCAACCACGAGCGAGGCGGTGATGGAGGTATTATCGTCGAACAGTGCGGTGGCCAGCTTCCCGTCGTCCGAGAATGTGAGGGTCCGCAGTCTCTTCCCATATTGAATGTCCAATCCCTGGGCCAGGAGCCCCCGCAGTTTGCGTCGTCGAAGGCGATAGAAGGACTGGACGGGGATTGCGGCCATGCATTCTCCGGTCTGGGCGTTGAGGAATTTGAGAGAATCATAGTCGGGGGGAGGCTCACTGGGGTCGACTTGCGCGGACTGGATGTGGGACCACATTTCGTCTGTCATAAGGCTTCTCAATGGTTCCACGCCCCAGTGGAGGCCCATGTTCCAATCTCGCGGCTGCGCATCAAAGCTGTCATGTTTTTCCACCACGACGCACGAAATTCCCGACTAGGTAGGTCTTCAGGTGAGCGGAATCCATCACAGGCCAGAAAAAAGGTCGACCCACCTGTTTGAGCCCTTGGGCCAAAGCAAGACCCGTCGAACCTAAACCATTAGTACTGATCGAGTGTATGATGGTTTTATGAATGATCCTTACCAGCACCGACCACCAGGACCGAGGTAGCGGGAGTCTTGGGCTCGGCCGTGGGAGAGGCCACACGAGATTTACTCTGGGGATCCGGGGATTGTTTTGTTTGCTGCTCCTGTGGCTTTCCAGCGACCAACGACCAGAGCCGTCGCATACGGCCCATAGCGAGAATGAGAGGTAGATGTCCAAAGGTGTGGCCAGGAAGAAGAGACAAGAGGGAGGCACAAGGTAGCAACGGAGCAGGGACCGCGCTGTAAGACTACTCGATCGGAACGCGTAAAAAACAATGGGATTAACAATGCTGGTTATTCCATAATGCCAAGTACTAGGCCGATTGCTCTAAACTAGACCAATAACGTGAAAGATTAGAGGGAATAGTAGTTAATGGAAAGGAAGATGACTGAAACAGAGGGCACAAGGTGGACTTGGATCGAAGCCAAACAAAGCCAAGTGAATGCAGGATAAGTTTTAAGGAAGAGAAACATACCTGTACTAATGATAGACTCGGGGAAGGAATGGGAAATGATCCAAGCGAACCTCTGGCCGCAAGACACTTTACATTCATCGCACCGTCGGTTTTAGACCGAGTCCAAGCCCACCAGACAATGAGACCCGGTTTTCCGGTGGAGCTCTAGGAACAGACCATCCTCAGGCCATGGCTCCGGGTTGACAGTACAGCTGGCCAGTCCGATGGGTTTCACCTTGCATGGTTATTGTGACGAGGGTCAATTACTAATTTTATCAAGTACTGGTTACCTCCTGGATGGTACATTGCTAGATAGGTCGGCACCTACATGATACATCCTCTCTCCATCATCATTACAACGGTCTTTCGTTTGATGTGGAGATGGATCATTGGTCTTCAATCCAGACTGAGGGGCCAATCGCTAATGAGGATCCGCTCTCTCCACCTTGCCGTTTCAAGAGCCACGACCCCACCACCGTTGTCTTCTCCATCTGTCGGGACATACTTGCATATATCCAAGGGACCATTGTGGCGTGTGTGGTGGTGCCAAGGACAACATCTCGCCTTGACCAAATGAGTTTGGTTGTCTTAGTGAGTCGATTCTACATATCGTTACTCACCGGAGCTGGTACTTGCCATAATAGCAACTATATATGGAAGCACGCTACAACATTTCGCCTGCACTGATGGTTGACTGCACATGTAAATTTATTAGAGATACCCGACTTTATCGGTATGTACCCAGTCATGTATGATGCTAGAATACTTTCTGTTTGTTAGGACTGCAACGAGTAAAGAGTTCATTATAATTCCGGTGTACTTTAATGACGGCTCTGGCCGACACCTGTCATGTGATCTTCCGGGGGTAATTCGTACGGTAGGCTTATGTAGACACATTGGTGGGTTCTTGTTTTTCGAAGCCTGGAGAATTATGCGAGTCAAGAAGACTTGTCATAATCTAGACCAATGAATATACATAAGTATCCTTATTACATCCCTCACAGTGTAGATTCAATCTCCCTTGATTGCTAGAAATAAGGTTGGAATATGGCATCTCCTATGGATACTATCGTACTCCACTATGGTACGAAACTGAACCACTCGCTTGAGTTATGTGGAACCCGTTCCGGTCTGGATTTAACTTTATCTCCTACCATCATACAGTCCTACTCCACAAGGGGGTTTATGTCAGCGTGCATGGACTAGAATTTTCAAGGGAAATGGTTGGTTTCGCTTGATTGCAGTTGAAGATACAAGAGAAACGGAGTAATAAAACATGTAAAACACATGAGTACAGAGTGCTCGGTATTTCCAGACTAGTTATGCAAGCCATCAGGACTATTGATCTGGCGGTCGTCGCTTATCCACTCTTTTCCCCGGTCCCGGTCGGTCTTCATCACGAATCTCCGATCGCAGATCTACTCGTTTTGTCTTGATCTTTCTGGATGGGAATAGCTCTGTAAATTTGGGATTCTTTGATCGGAGGTTCAACTCCGTTTTTCAAGATAGAATGCCTCCCTGCCATTTTCCCCCTCTGATCAGGATTAATTGTATTGTGCTAGTCATCAAATTTCCCCGTTCATCACTGAGTATAAGGTTACTTACTACCTGACCTAACCTACTCCGTACCCCCCAGGTCAATTTTCGTTTGCTGGTTCCTCCCACCCGTTTTATCCTACCCGTGCATCTCCGCTGTTCGGTCGCGCCGTTCTTTGCTCCCTGGTCTTATCCACTGCATGAGCTCGTGCGCCCCCCACCCCCTTCCCGTTTCCAGTTAACCCAGGATCGACAACCTTGCCATGGTCACCTCTGCTTGTGACGAAGAAGACTCTTCCTTCTCTGACACCGCCAGTGCGGCTTCCACCACCACAACCACTCCACAACAACGCGAATCAATCATCCAGAATATGCTCACCTATTATCCGACCGATGATGATGGGGATGGGGATTCGGCGTATGGGGAGGACTCGCTGATTGGAGATGATACCATGACCTTGGATTCCTACATTACCGACTATCGATACGAATTCGGTCGTCGCTACCACTCCTATCACGATGGTGCCTACTGGGTAGGCCGGTGCTGCTGAGATGGATCGATTCCTGGCTAACCTCCCCGGCTCCAGGGTCCCAACGATGAAATCGCAAACGAACAGCAAGACATGGCTCACCACATGTATTACATCACCTTAGACGGAAAGCTCCATCTCGCACCGATTTGCGAACCCCAGGTATCATCCTTCCCCTGTCGCCGGTCGACTGGAGCTCGTCTAAGCGAACGACCGCAGGAAATCCTCGATGTGGGCACGGGAACGGGGATTTGGGCCATGTCAGTTGGCGAACCTCCCTTATCGATCTCATCTCTCGACCAATTTATTAACCAAGTCTCCAGCGATATGGCCGACGAGTATCCGAGCGCCAAAGTCACCGGTGTCGACCTCTCGCCCATCCAACCCGCGTTTATCCCGCCGAACTGCGTCTTCGAGATCGACGACGTCACCCTCCCCTGGACCTACCCCAGCAATCAATTCGACTTTATCCATGTCCGTGAACTGTTCGGTTGCATCCCCGACTGGGACGAATTCTTCCAACAATGCTGGCGGTGCCTCAAACCCGGGGGTTACATCGAGGTGGTGGAGCATTCGGTCGAACCGATCTCCGACGATGGCACCGTTGGTCCCGACCATTTTTACAATCTATGGGGTCAGACGGTGGTCGAGTCGGGAACGCGATTCGGCAAGAGCTTTACAATCTGGCAGGAGAGCGCGTCGCGTCTCGAGCAGGCAGGCTTCATCGATGTGGTGGAGACGACCTACAAATGGCCGATGAACGGGTATCTTAGCCTTTCTGTCGCTTTCTCGGAGCTTTACTAATTTGGATAGCTGGAGTACCGATCGGAAAATGCATGAACTAGTAAGTTGCCGTGCTTATCTGGTTATTAGGATTAGGCTCCTAATCTATACAGGGCCGATGGAACCAGCTCCGACTACACGGCGGCATCGAAGGATACATGCTCCGTCTCCTCACAACCGCCCTAAACTGGTCCTACGAGCGATCGCAAATGTTCCTCGCGCAGATGCGAGCCTCGCTCCGAGACTATCGCACCCACGCCTACCTCCCAGGCACAGTCGTATACGCACGAAAACCGGAAGAATTTCCATCACATCGTGCTTTTTGAACTGAGTGGAGTACAGGAAGTTTATCAGGGATGGTCATTGGTTGGTTCTATAGGGTTTGCGGTTGTAATTTTTTTTATATTTCTTTTTGGTCGAGCTTTATACCCTTGTTGATATTGGTTAACTAATTATATATTCAAGCATAAATGTGACGAGGTGCTTATCACTTTATTCATCCACTTCACTTGGATAGTCTAATTCCTACACCTCTTCGTAGAATTCTACCCCGAAGGATCATCCCCGTGATCAGATAGATACCTAGATAATAAACACACCTCGGCATTATTCAACAAGTCGGAAGATTGAACGAATGTGACGCGGCAGAAACTCTATTCAGTCCGAAATTCTGATTTCGAGCTTTGACACGCCATCTCACCTGCAATAGGGAATCTCAAGCGATGATCCACTTAACGTGCAGAACACTTAGACATAGCTCTTGACCGGATAATCCACTGAAAATGTCATCCGATCCAGCTGGCGCGGATGAGATCAGATGGTCTTTGGTATGTGTAGCGGGAGGATTACACGGGCCCTATGAGTGATTCTACCATGGGTTGAGACCCTCCTCCGCAGTGTATGTTGGATGGATATCTCAAGGATCGCGGACGCATCATCATATACATTCACCACGCAGCACAATCCCTCTAGGAAAAATAGCTAGATACTCCCCGTATGAATCACCCAAACCACGCATGTAAATTCCCACGCTTGAACCCTCCAACACATCATACGCCGACTCTCTCTCTTTACCAAACATCAAATGATAAATCAAAAGCTACTATTTAGTAAAACAGCAACAGTACAACCTCGGACCCTCTCAACGGCCCGCCGTGGAACGAACCAACTTAACCCCGTTCCATGTCCAATTCTCCGCCCCCTCACTCAACTTCCTTACTTGCTATTCCTCGGAGGATAAAACCTGGCCGGTCGTATTTCTCAACTGACTTTGCTTTCCGGTTTCCACGGGTAGCAGTAGCACACACAGATAGGACGTTTGAGCGCGCGTGACACTTATGATTCGGTTATCCACGGTAGAATCATCTCTTGTGTAACTTAAGTATTCTGCTGTCTATCTATCTGTCTGCCTATCCATCTATCTATTTGCAGACAGGTTACCTATCCGCAGACCGGAATGTCACGTCCGTTATGCAATGAAATGCATTGTGCCACCCCACTCTGAGATGCATATAAGTCACGTGTAGTCACATGATACACAGACCGCGCTAGTGAAACCTCGCTGCGGCCAAATCCCCCAAATCCCACCAAAAACAGGCTGGCCAGTTTCCCAAGTGGTCGAATCGAAAGTGATCGTTTTTGGGTTGTAGCACAACATATCTTGGATTTGGAGTTTGAGGGCTTCGTTTTATTCGTCTTAATTAGCTAATTGTAACGGTACCTTTCTTTTTATGCGATTTTGTGTATTTGGGCCAATTCTAAGGGCGAAAGGTGGTCGAGATGGAGGAGGCCAGGGGCGGTCGGTTGGGCGGTGGGATAGTGTCGGCATCCATTTACAGTCACGTGACTGTCGGGATTTTGGGAAAGAAAAAAGAGTGTCTTGCAATTTTGAAATGGTCTTGCACTTGATGCTTAACAAGGTCTAGAAGTAATAGGCAGTATAGCTGAACTGGAAGGATAGTCCTCAATAGCCATTCCGAGTATACGGTATACCAAACTTACTGAGATCGTACCTGTACGGAGGTTTGTTGGACTTGAACTTCCACCCAATAGTATGACGTCATTGGTGGATGTCAGCCTGTTCCTATCGAGGGCTCAGGTTGTCAGAATAACAACCTGGTTAATACCCCCTATCACACATTCTGTGAGTTCAAGGTCATAGAATAGTATTTAACAACACCATACCAATTCAGAGACCATCTGCCAGGCGCTTTAAGCTTAAACCGGGGTCGAAACCCCACTTGGACTCCAAATTAGTCAGGGCAATCTCCCCGCATCCATACCCAATCGCCTGTCTCCTGCTTCAATCCTGAATAAGACTGGAAACCTACACTGCCCCTTCCATGGTTAGTCCAAACTACGAACACACCTACGTCCCATGAAGTGTATATAAATTCTTCACCCGGAAATCCATCCCACCGAGGCCACAATGTCGGCGTCTAAACGCTCTGCGTCGGTCGACCTGGCCGGTCCACCGCATTTCGCCTCGACCGACTCAGACGCGGCCACCGTGACAGGTAGGACGGGCCCAGTCCTTCTAATCCCCTCGGACCAAGCTAACAGAGACAGACGATGGTCGAGTCAATGTAAACCTGGACTCCAGCGCAGGCAAAGCAGCGCTTAAACGCGCCCTCTCTCTCCTACCCGCTACCAGCGAGGAGCCACCGTCCCCGCCTCCAGACTACACGCAATCCACTCCCTTCGACATCAAACTAAATATCATCGTCCAAGTCGTCGGAAGCCGCGGCGACGTGCAGCCCTTCGTCGCGCTCGGAAACGAGCTCCAGAAACACGGCCACAGAGTCCGAATAGCCACGCACAACACCTTTGATTCGTTTGTCCGCGGCGCCGGGTTAGAGTTCTATCCTATCGGCGGAGACCCCGCGGAGTTGATGGCCTACATGGTCAAGAACCCGGGGCTGATACCCAGCGTGGAGAGCCTGCAGGAGGGAGACATCAAGAAGAAGCGGGTTATGGTCGGTGAGATGCTGGACGGCTGCTGGCGGTCGTGCATCGAGGATGACCTTGTGTCTGGGATGCCGTTTGTGGCGGACGCGATTATTGCGAATCCGCCGAGTTTTGCGCATATACACTGTGCGGAGGCGCTGGCGATTCCGTTGCATTTGATGTTTACGATGCCGTGGAGTCCGACTACGGCTTATCCGCATCCGTTGGCGAATTTGAGGTATTCGGGGAAGAATCAGAAGTTCGCGAATTCGGTGTCTTATGGAGTTGTGGAGTGGTTGACTTGGCAGGGGTACGTTCTCAACTTTTCTCTATGTGTGAGATGATCCTGGCTAACTGTTGTAGGCTGGGTGATGTGATTAACAGCTGGAGATCGACGATCGATCTCGAACCGGTGCCCACGAATGAAGGGGCCACTATGGCGCAGACGCTCAAGATTCCGTTCACGTATTGCTGGTCGCCGGCTTTATTGCCCAAGCCTATAGATTGGCCTGCATATATCGGTATGCTCCCACATGACGCGTGGCTTGAGAAATGCTAATTGTCAGATGTGTGTGGCTTCTTCTTCCGTGATCCGCCCAGCTACTCCCCTACCCCTGAGCTGGCAGCCTTTCTTCAAAATGGCCCCCCTCCGATATATGTCGGGTTTGGAAGCATCGTCCTCGATGATAGTGTCGAAATGACGGCTATTCTTGAAGAAGCCGTCAAACTCACTGGTGTCCGGGCCATCATTTCTCGGGGGTGGAGTCAACTCGGTGGGGAGTCTTCTTCGAACATTCTCTATCTCGGCGACTGCCCTCACGACTGGCTATTTGAGCGTGTTTCTTGTGTCATTCATCACGGGGGTGCTGGCACCACCGCATGCGGTCTTCGCTACGGCAAGCCCACTACTGTAGTCCCGTTCTTTGGAGAGTAAGTCGACCCAGATCTGGCAAATGTCCCCCCCTAACAGTCCCAGTCAACCATTCTGGGGCAAGATTGTGGCCGCCTCGGGTGCCGGGCCCGACCCCATCCCACATCGCTCTTTGACAGCCGAGAAACTTGCAAATGCAATTCGCTTTTGTCTAAACCCAAGCACGCTCGACGCAGCCGAGAATCTAGCCATAAAAATGCTGGAAGAGACAGGTGTCGCAAAGGCAGTGGAATGTTTTCATCGCAATCTTCCGCGAGATAAGATGAGGTGTGCCGTTTTGCCAGATCGGCCGGCGGCATGGGTGTACAAAAAGAACAAAGGGAAGCCCATCTATCTGTCCAAAATGGCTGCGCAGGTTATCCTTGACCATATGCGGGTTGACAAAGAGGATCTGAAGCGGTATGTCTTGTTCTGATTTCCGCTGGTTCGAACTGACACTGGTATCCAGACACGAGATCAACCCAATCGTGCTCCAAAACCGGCGATTCGATCCCATCTCCGGTACGACATCCGCTGCCTTCGAAACCGGAGCGGGCCTCGCAAAGGCCACGAGCAATATGCTGTGGAAACCATACCAGGAGATCCAGCGCGGGCGAACCAGCAGCCCACAGCCCAGCGTTACCCGATCGCTCAGCACACCATCCCTATCCCAGACGGAACCAGAGAACCCTGTTCCCGAGAAATCGTCCACCGCACCACCCAGACTGAGCACCTCTCCCACCAGGATCGACTGGATGACAGCGGCGACCGCAGCCGCCACATCCGCCAAAGGTGTCGGCCAATTCATCGGCAAATACTACAAAGGCATGGCGGTGGACATCCCGCTCGCCACGACGGAAGGTCTCCGCGCTATCCCCCGGCTCTACGGCGAGGAAGTTCCCGAATACGTCGTCCGCGACTGGAAGTCCGGCGCTGCCGCGGGAGGGAAGAATTTTATCCATGGGATGCGCGGCGGGTTGACGGATATGCTGACACAGTCGTACCAGGGTGGAAAGGACAAAGGGCCCCTCGGAGTGGGCAAGGGGTTCCTCAAGGGCACGGTGGGCCTCGCGACGAAGGTGCCGTCTGCTGCGTTGGGCCTCGTTGCTTACCCTGGCCAGGGTATCTGCAAGAGCTTACATCATACTATACGGTTCCAGACGAGGAGGGAGATTACCGCTGCGCGGTACAGAGAGGGGGTGTTTCTTCTTCGAGTGGAGGGCGGTTCGTTGGATGAGGGGGATGTTGTTGATCTGTTTGAGGTTTTGAGGAGTAGTGCGGGTGATTTTTGAGCGACATCGTCTGGTACTGATGTTGCATGCTGAGTATATAGTATATATAAATGCAGGACATAGTTTAGAGCAAATCAAATGATCACAGCGTTATATCTGTACCGACATGAGTTCAAAGACCGGAAGTGTCGGAAGATTGTGGACTTGACAATATTTTCATCGATATAGATGCCCCACAGTGTTTAACTCCGCGGACCTCCCTAACTCCGGCCCATCATCTCCCCGCAACGTCAGCTAACATCTTTCTTGACTTACTTCCACCTCACTAGTCGCATCTGGTTCTCTACCACTGCATCGCCTATCCAATTGCCCATTACATCATGGACCATGATATCCCTACTATAGTCTCCACCCACAAGCCAGCCGATGACTGGTCGGGACTGAGCGATCCGCAAGAGAGGCGCAGGAGACAAAACCGGCTGAACCAGCGCGCACATCGTAAGTTCATGGTTCTCTAGAGCATTTTATTTGTCTAAACTAACCAAGACTAAACCAGGAAAACGTAAACAAGCACAAGCAGACCCCACAGACACAGACACAGAAAACATATCCAGACCAGCCACCAAAAAACCTTTCCCCACCACCAACGCCCTCTCCCAAGTCCAACCCATCACCAACCCCAAACGCATCGCCTGCCCCCACCCCGACACCCTCGCCATCCTCCTCGCCCGCTTCAGTCGCACCACCTTCGACATCCCCCCACTCACCTCGCCCACAACGGACACCAACCTCCTAACCCTCAGCAAAGCCAACGTCTTCCGCGCCTTCGCCCACATCATCACCCTCCTCGGCATGACCCCCCACAACGACTGGATGCACGACGACGCCCTCTCCCCCTTCAGCACACAAGGCCCCACCGGCGTCGACGCCTCCTCCCTCCCGCCCAGCCTGCGCCCCACCCCCGTCCAGCGCGAGTGCCCCCACCACCCATGGCTGGACTTCTTCCCGTTCCCGCGCATGCGCGACAACCTCATCCGCGCAGGCGACGGCTTCGACGACGAGCAGCTGTGCGTGGATATCATGGGGTTTTGGGACACTAATTCTGCGGCGTCTGTCGAGGGGTGTAATTTGCTCGTTTGGGGGGAGCCGGCTGATCCGAGGAGTTGGGAGTTGACGGAGGCGTTTATCAAGAAGTGGCCGTGGGTGGTGAGGGGGAGTCCGGAGCTTATGGAGTCGACGAATTATTGGAGGAGGAGGAGGGGGGAGAAGTTGATTTTTAGGTATCTTTAACTCTATTTTTTTGACTTGTTTTTGGGTTTGGGATGGGTGAGCGTATAGTACTGCATGTGCATTGGACTATGTATAAAATGTGATAGCATAATGTGACAATTTCAATGATATTATGGTGAGAATTGAAGAAGTACAATAGAGCGTAAGAGATATAGAAGGCAATCAGCCTCTTCCAAACTTACCCTCAAGAAAGCAAATTCAACACAAGATACATACATCCCCCATCCACATATACAAACGCAGCCACTAGCTACTAACTAGCCACTACACGCCAACCCAAAAAGGTTGACTAACACTCCGCCAACGGCTCAGTATACTTACAGCTCTCACTCGGCCCCTTGGAAATCTCATCCGGCTCCGACCCATCCTCCTTGCCCTCATACGAGATGCAGATATCCTTAACGTCGGTAGCGCACGTGTCGGTGATGGTGGCCACGTCGCCGAAGTTCTGGTTGACGCCGACCATGGACTTGCCGTCGACGGCGATGACGTTGGAGATGGTCACGGTGCGCTGGTACATCTCGTCGCAGTTGCCGCAGGAGCGATAGAGCTTGCCGAAGTTGTAGACGGTGAAGCCGTCGATGGTGACGTCGCCGCCGATGTTGTGCTTGGGCCCGGTTTAGCGGTGTTTATAATGTAGAAAGGGGGGAGGTGCTCACCTGGATCACCTTGTCCTCTGCGCCTTGGGCTCCTCCGCCGGAGATCTTGAAGGTGCTTCCGCCTTTGAGGGAGAGGGCGTCTAACACATATGTTAGTTATCAACCATCCAATTGGTAGACAAAAGGTGAAATAAACAAGGTAGATACTTACCCTCACAAACAGCCTCCCACCAAACATTCTCAACAGTGCAAGACCCCTTACAGTAAACACCTTCAGACTGATCAGGTCCAATAATAGCGTTCTTAAGGGTGCCTCCCTCCTGGATGATAAAGACAGTGTCGTCTTCTCCGCCCTCAGACTGGCCCGAGCACTCAACGCCACGGCCAAAGGTCTGCATGCCGCCATCGTAGACCTCGCCTTCGGCGATCTCGAACGGCTCGTCGAAGGTCTTGGAGCCCTTGGACTCCGGGAGCGGGAAGGTGTAGCGCTTGTTGAGGGTTGAGGCTAGGGTGGTGGAGGCCAGGAGGGCCAGGAGGGTGGTTTGGGGGAGCATTGTGGAAAGATATGTAGTTTAACGAGGTGTAAGCTTCAGATTTTAGAGACTTGACTGAATGTTGAAGATGTATCGTCGTCGGTTGATCCCATTTATATATACTGATAGTTGAAGACATCCGACGTATATCCGACTCCTGCGCAAACACATCCCGATCCTATCTCTGGACGGAATTATTTGTCGCCCTTGGCGCGTTTCAACCGCCCAATCTTTCCACCACTGTCTATGCTAGAAAGCTAGACACGATGAAACTGGAATGGTGTGTCTTGACCGCATCCACCGCCCGGTCTAGTAATCGAGCTATGGTCTGTCCATCGAGCGCGGCTTGCTTGTTCTGCCGCGGCTTCGGCTTTTCTCCGTAACCCTACATCATCAACTTTATACCGAGTAACACCCCTGCGGGGGTTTTGGGCCTTCTTGTGATGTTGATAGGTATCATTGGTGGTAATTGTTCTTCCTTGAGGGTATGCCGTCGTTGGTCGGATTTACTGCGCGCGAACGCGAGCCCTACACATAGGACGGGATCAGACATACAGCAGCATAGCATAGCATATTGCTCAACCATGCCAGAATGGATCAGGAAGTGGTTGATCCACCTATGGTGGAGAACCGACAACTCGGGCTATCGGTCTGTTTCTTCAGGGATGCAGCACGTTAGAGAATGAGTGACGGAGGGGCGGGATGATAATATAAAATTCAACACGGAAGAATTGTAGCTTGCCGCGTGTAGACAGGATGTGCTCCGTCCACTAATCGGAGTGGGTTGGGCTGGCATGGATGGGACGGAGGAGAGGGTACTGGGTTGTGAGTAGCTTGAAACAAACTCGAATGATCGCCAGGGGGAGTACCAGGGGGGGTACTAGGGGGAACGAGTTGTAACATTGTGGGTTTGGAGCAATTTGAATGAAACGGTTCTTGCGCCGGGTTGTGAACTTTGATGGTCTGCATTGACCATCTCTAATTTTTATTGCGTTCAACTCGTGTTTTGATATTTGTAGTGAATTGTAATTTTTGGTAGAATATCTTGATAATCGTAGCATATAAACACCTTATGTCTCAATAGTCATATGTATATCTTTAGACAAACAAAATGCCAATCTCAGCTCAAATGGCTCTATATAATTCCAACAAAACCAGCACGCCATGTTATACGAAAGTATGCCAAGATCTGCAGCATTTGTATTCACAGGCGATGGACGCCCGCTGAGACGAATCGTCCCCAGTATATCTGGCTGAATTGAACTGCCATGGTTCATGTAAGACAGCCGCAGCGCCTTCACTCGTATTCATGTTCGTGTTGGCGCCATGTAAGACCATGGCCTCAAAACTCGGACAATCACCGAGCATTCTCGTGGCCGCTTGGACGGGTCGTAGTGCTGTTTTCAACCCCCATCTACCCCGACAAGCACCGATAGAGTTCATCCTTCAAACGGCGGAGGTGGTTTCGGGCGGGATATGCGCTCGGCGCAGGAGGTCCTTATAGTTGTAATCGATTGAATGCGTTGCATTCCTCGTATTATCGCTCAAGTAGTCTCTCTCCGCGCGAGGAGAGCCTGGCTCTCGGTGGAGACGTGTGGAGTAGAAGACCGATCATGGACATGGATCTTGGTCGCCTTCTCTTTCTCGTCGATATAGTTCTGGGCGGAGAGGCACTCGACAAAGGTGATCTCGCAGGAAGCGGCCGCAGCCACGATGAGGGAGATGCCGATAGTGACGAGCATGTTGAATTGTTGGAGGGTTGTCAAGGGTGTAGGTGTATCTTGTAGGTATAGGTATAGGTATAGAACAAAGCTTATAGTATCGCTGGTATCACTTCAATTAGAGACAAAAACAGAGGAGTGATCCCCCCTTATGTATCCTCAGAAAAGAAGAGAATACCTTATCTGCGCATTACGTGGAAGCCGGACTCGCGACGGAGGAATGCAAGCATCGAGAAACGAACTAAAAAAAGATCATCGCGATCAGCAGGTCCCTCCAGCCAATGGAAAAACATCCGGGCGCAGGTTTCTCTGTCTCTTTCACTCGCCGAAACCTCCTGCCACGCCACTTGCTGGCGTCATCATCTCTCCAAAAATAACAAGGAATTGTTCTCCTTGTCCCCTCCCTCCTACTTTTTCGGTTACTTATCGGGGATCTGTCAGGTTGGGAAATGTCAAACCCAGCCATTCTGAGTCTAACCCAATTATATTGGTTTGATTCCCCCATCCCCTCGGCGCTGTGGGTTTCACCCCACCACCGTGTTTTTTTGTTGGGTTTCTTGCTGGTTTTCTATGATCTATTTGTTGGAGTTAGGCTGGGCGTGGCATATTAGCCGATATACGGAGTAGCTGACGTCAGGTTCGGGGGTTTGCGAGTTCTCGTTCGTACGGAGTACTCCGTACTCACCAGATCGACTTGTGGCGACGATACTATTTATGACAAAAGGCAACTTGACGTACATATTTGCCTACGACAAAAATAGGACGCGTATCGATCGTACTGTCGGAGTTCCACCTCCACACGGTCCACCTCCACATTATACTACCGAGGGTATATCCCCATGTTTATCTCTCCAATTTCGTGGAATGATATGCCAAAGCATCGACGATAATCGTTCTCTTATTATGTATGATATTTACAATGTACCACAGCTCAATACAAACGCCGACATCGTAGCGCCAAATTTAGTGAGGAATGCGGTACGACCCTCCCCCTCGACGCGCCTGGGGATAAAGGAGTCGGCAGGAGAGAACAAAACGCTCTGCTCCGGCCGGGCTCCTTCTCAGACGACACCGAGGAGTGTTGAGGGTCAAACTCGTTCTTCGCACAGTGACTAATCAGCACGTCATGGGATAGGATCGTGACAACTTAAAGTAGTGCGATAGGAATAAAGGTACAGAACAGCCGGGTCGCCAGACCATCATACTCCCGGCTACTGGTCTTTCCTACGTTCGGCGGGTTCTTCTTCCTCCTCATCATCCGCCAACGGTACGTCCATGACGCGTTCGCCCGCTTTCTCCAGCGTACGTCGGCACCAGCTGCGGACACCTTTGTACACCGCCTGGAGCGGTCAGCAGGGACCTGATGTCGGCCAGGAATGAATGCACCTACCCAGAGAAAGGTCATCACCCCGAAAAAGATGACCACCCAACTGATGGACGCGGTACGATTCCGACCGGTGTTCCGACCGCCGTTGAGCAGGACCGACGACCGCGTGTACCACCATTGCCATGGAGACAGGGCGAAGATGGCCTTGACGACCGACAGCACCCCCAACGACGCCAGGCCTTTGAAAAAGTGTTCCAACCAGGAGGATCCCGTCTCCGGGGCCAGCGAGTCGGGCACACTGGGCTCCCAGAAATCCGAGTAATACAGGGTCTCCATCGGATCCACGTAAAGATTGATGATCGGGTCAGCAACAAAACCAAGCAAAAACACAGTCAACATCAAGATGGCCACCGTCAAGCCCAGCTGCGTAAAGGTACTACTGATCCAGCGCGCCCAGGTGAGCCGCTCCAGCCGGTATTGGAACCCGCACGTCGGACACTGCCAGAAATTCCTCTTGCTGTAATCCGGGTCCGCATGGCGCCAGGCCTGCAGGCATCCTTCGTGGACATAACGCGAGGATCCCTTGCACTTGCACGGGCGCACCAACCGGCCGGATTCCGGGTCCGACGACTCGTAGACGACTCGCGGGCCGGACTGGAGGAAGTCCGGGATGTGTTCGGACGTAGGCAGGAGGGTAGGGAGGACCGTCTCGAGACAGATCCGGCAGACCCGAGGGGGATAATGCTTTTTGGGAGTCTCCTGCGCGGGCTCTCCGGCAGACTCGGACGCGTGGCTGCGATTGTGAGTGTCTGGGGACTCGGACTCCTGACTAGCTGGGAAGCCCTGCCAGGGTGGCTCATTGAGCGCGTCCATTCTTTGCGGCAATTTGGATTGAAATCATAATACCAACTAGGTTTCCCGTGACCTAGTCCTATGCAATGTAGGATAGCCTGTGGATTGTCAATCAAAGATGCAGACAGATCGATAATGGGAGATTGTGTGACGAGGGAGAGGGAAGGGAAAGAACAGAAAGGAAAAGCGGGCAGCGGACGAAAAGGTGTCACTAGTTCGGCTACTCGCCTAACTGTCGCCGGATCAATCAATTGTCCGAGGTCAACAACATCAATCAATATCTGAATCATCCTCACCAGCTTGTCCATCTTCCTCAAAGTTGTTCGAAAACTGGCCGGAGACTGTGGCGAGGGATTCATGGAGCAGACGAGGACGTGATCACCCACGATATTATCTCAGCCCCTGCATCAAGATATCGAATTGGCATTTGGTCGGGCTTGATATGACTAATATCTTGATATATATCATGATTGTTGAACCATTCGACATAACCGCCGTCATGGGGAACAGCAAAGGAATCCCGTACGCGAAATTGATGGATATCAGCCAAATTCCCAATCAGAAATAGAGGAGGTGAAAGATGAGTTTCGATTACTGAGGTCAGGCACGCTTGGAAAGTATTCGGGGTACATGTCCGATTCCCTGCGCGCGAAGGTAATCGCACCATGTTATGAAATCGCAGAGGATTCTGGTAAAGCGATAAGGGATGACGACTACCGCCTCGCTACGGAATACTAGTCCGACCTTGACCATCTGAGATGCGCGCTGGGCCTCTTGCAGAACATAGAAACGGATTGGACTGTGGCCAAGGAAGAATATACCTCATCAAGAGCCTCCTGACTTATGGCACGCTGTGCTTGGGAAGTGATCCTGGTTACGTTTGAGTGGATCAAGGATCGCGCTGTCTTCTGAGACAATTGGCTCTGTAGTACTATCCATGACTTCGATACATGGTTGCAAAATGATAACAATGAAGACAAGAAAGGATCACAAGAGGTCTGGGACATTGGAGCCGCAGGTTTCCACAGGCCAGTGACACATCCATTTTGGCGTCGTCGCGGCAAGACAATGGCTGGATTCTCCTACCTAGATGAGCTACAGAAGACTATTACCACGCTGAAAAAGATATGACGACGAGCTCCGGACGGCGATGAAAAGGACCCAAACCTCATATCCGCTGGGAATCTGGTCGTTCACGATGGCAACTGTCATTGAGATTCCGATCTGCATGGGCTAGGTGGGTGGCGAAACTTCAGTGTGTACCAAGCGCCTAGTAGGTGTCTTATGACTGTGGTGCCCTCTATAAAATTGGCGTTCTTCTCCGCCACGTCGATCTCACAGAGGTTGCCAACCAACTGACCAAGAGATCCTCGACTTCAAGCTTTTAGTCAAGGTAATATACAGCACGTACAAAACCGACAGCGCTAGGGTCCCCAAACAACTTGCGCCATCACAGTCGCGACACAGTCAGTCTTTAAGCTTTCATGTTATGGAATTACTTTCAACAACACCGGGGCCGGCCTATACAGTCCAATCCCTGGAACTAAAAGCCCTGAAATTCACTGGGACAGAGAACAACTACAAATCTTTACCTGACACGCCACTCAGTGGTCCTTCCTTCAGTGGGCCGTCCGTCAAAAGACACTTAGGAAACTGGCTGGCGTCTGTAGGATATCTCCAAGTCTTTACATTCGATCCAGAGCTCTCATCCCATTGCTCGCCGGTGCTAGTGTGACGCTGGCAATGGAGTCTGATTTCTTTTTACTACCGGACAATTTGGATGGATGTACTATCAGAGAGAGACGTTACGGATGGAGCGGAGGCCGCAGAGTATATCAACTTGTGGAATAGATAGTTAGGTACGGAGTTATTACTAAATGATATTATAATACATATATACCTATATTCGACTTGATAAACAGTTATAAGGTCTAACACTCATTTGGATATAATAAAAAATAGTCTGTGATCCTCTATAATTATATCACAATCAGCTTGAACCAGCCATGACCAGCGGCAGCCCACTGACATCGGCCTAGCACTCTTCACAGCCAGCTTTTCCCATCGTCCTCCATTCCAAGAATGCGAACTACATAGCATTTCCATCTCACCCCGCAAAGCACAATGCGGGGAAATGATTCAGGTAGCCTACACGAGATACATGAATCCTACTCATCGTTGACCTCATATGTAAGTTCACAAATCCCGGATATTCCACCCCGCTTTCTTTTATCCAATAGAACAAGCAGCGAGAAACATGCAAACCCCGTCTAAGCCAATCCATTCGATCTCGAGATGCAATGCGCCTGGGTCCGTTCATATTCTTCCGCGAGCCAGAGTCGAGCGCTTCAAAAGTACGGACAAACCTACCAGGATTACGCGGCGTTCTTTCGTTTGCCAAGGCGTCCCAAAACTGGCGCCTCAATGAGTGACGACTTGGCTATTTCAATCACATTACTGCACAACTTCCAATAAACAACTTCGGGAAAGTAGACGCCGAAGCCAAGGTGGCTGTGGGGATGGTCAGTAGACATACCTACAAGCCAAGGGGCTAGCAATGTCTCTTGCGGGGTCACAAAGATGTCTGAGGACGTGGGCTCCATTTTCAGGATCTGAGAACCAGTCTGGTGCGGAGACTTATTGCTTCTCGATATGGTCTAAAATAGTAGCTCATGAATCATGCAAACTTAGAATGGTGGATATAGGTTGTCGCAATTAACGAATCTTGGTGAGTATCGTCAGGGATCATTACATGCCCTCAGAATCTAACCACTCAATCGAGCTCTCTGGTAGTCGCCAGACTATCTATTCCTGCGCTGAAAGTGTTGGAATAGTTATCGGAAACTAAAATGGTTCCCGCTGTCTGTTATCCCCACTATCCAAATATATCTCAACGGGAGCATTTCCAACTAGCAACAATGACTGGAGGAAGATCATGGTGGAGTAACCCCACTCGGAGACTGCTTTGGACGGCTACCTTACTCTTTTAATCAATCAGCATCTAAGCCCTGAAATCCTTCTAATTGCTATACGGCAATTCTGCGGGGATTCGCACCCTAGCTGGCTTCCCCGCAAGAGTGACAGCCAACCCTGATCCGCGTTAGCGGCGCCATGGGTATGATGGTGCAATTGCCATGTTATAACCAGCAATGGAATACGCTATCGTTTGCACTTCGCACAGCGGAAGTAACTATACCTGCTCAAAGTGTCAGTGCTTTACTCCATTCTCGAACTCTCCTATTCACTAATATCAATCGCCTTTGGTTGGGCTAGGGTTGACTAATTCCGTCTCAAGCTTTGCTGGCAAGCACTCAGATGCAAGCTCATGGAGGAGTATCATTGCACATCTCCCCTGTATTGAACAGACCATACGGGGTCATTGCTGATACGAATACCTCCACATGCGGGGGAAAGCGGAGAAGTCCCCAAGGTCTCTACTGTGAGCTTTCTGCCCATCGTTCTAGCTCTCAGCACCTTGCGGATCGATTTATCTGCTATCCGGTACGCGAGACACAGTGGCTTCGCCCGCATGCGGGGATTCTACCCCATGCTTGAAACCTAATTCAAGTGGTTCTTGGTGATATTTGACTTCCTTGTAGCCGATATAACTGTGGGGTAGGATTTCCGTAGGCATATAAATCCCCCAGTGGGTTCCTGGAGTTCCATTGCGATCGTCACATCTCACATATCATCAAAGTACATGGTTTAAGAATCTGAGTCACAATGACAATTCCAGATGAGGTTGACATAATCATCTGCGGTGGTGGCAGCTCTGGATGTGTTCCAGCAGGCCGTCTCGCCAACCTCGATCATAGCCTTTCCGTCCTGTTGATCGAGGCTGGTGAGGATAACCTTAACAATCCATGGTAGGATGATCTCACTCCACTGTGTTGCGATTTGCTCATTTTCTTTAGGGTCTACCGTCCGGCGATATACCCCCGTAATATGAAGCTCGACTCCAAAACGGCTTCATTCTATCACTCTCGCCCGTCGGAACACCTCGATGGTCGTCGGGCTATCGTTCCATGTGCCAACATCCTTGGAGGTGGAAGCTCCGTCAACTTTATGGTATGCAACAACGTCCTCTTATTGACCCATTGGTTATACTAAACTAGTGTTGTATTAGATGTACACCAGAGCTTCGGCCTCGGACTACGACGACTTCCAAGCCAAAGGCTGGAAAACCGAAGAGTTGCTGCCCCTTATGAGAAAGCATGAGACTTACCAGCGCGCGTCCAACAACCGTGACCTGCATGGGTTTGATGGGCCAATCAAGGTGTCCTTTGGAAACTATACGTATCCTATCACGCAGGACTTTCTTCGGGCCACCGAGTCCCAAGGTATTCCGACCACGGATGATCTGCAAGACTTGAAGACAGCGTAAGGTCACACCTCTCCGTCTTCGAAAGCTAGTGCTAATGCTGATGACTTCTATAAAGTCATGGAGGAGAGCATTGGTTAAAATGGATCAACCGTGACACGGGTAACCACCACCGCAATCAATCGAGATGCAACTCATCTAACAATCATAACAGGAAGACGCAGCGATGCGGCCCATGCTTACGTCCACAGCACTCGGTCAAAGTATTCTAACCTGCACCTCAAATGCAACACCAAAGTGGACAAGGTGATTAT
Organism: Aspergillus candidus; assembly: GCF_002847045.1. Classification (NCBI taxonomy): domain Eukaryota; kingdom Fungi; phylum Ascomycota; class Eurotiomycetes; order Eurotiales; family Aspergillaceae; genus Aspergillus; species Aspergillus candidus. The sequence continues at coordinate 249,769 of NW_020194042.1, read as the reverse complement.
TGAGAACGGCCGAGCAGTGGGCGTGGCGACAATTCCGACAAAGCCTCTCGATGGCCAGGATCCACCACGCAGGATCTTCCGCGCTCGCAAGCAGATCATCATCAGCGGTGGCACTCTCAGCTCGCCTCTTATCCTGCAGCGCTCTGGCATTGGTGACCCCGAAAAGCTTCGCCGTGTCGGAATCAAGCCCTTGGTCAACCTGCCTGGGGTGGGACGCAACTTCCAGGACCACTACCTGACATTCTCGGTCTTCCGAGCTAAGCCAGACGTTGAGTCGTTTGATGACTTTGTCCGTGGAGATCCTGAGGTGCAGAAGAAGGTCTTCGATGAGTGGAACCTCAAGGGTACTGGCCCGTTGGCTACCAACGGAATTGATGCCGGCGTGAAGATTCGACCGGAACCGCAGGAGCTGCAAGAGATGAAGAAGTGGCCTACGCCTGAATTTGTGAACGGCTGGGAAAGTTACTTCAAGAACAAGCCGGACAAACCAGTCATGCACTACTCTGTTATTGCTGGGTGAGAATATACATACCTATCACTAACCACACTGCGCATTCGCCTCTAACAGATAAACAGATGGTTCGGCGACCACATGCTCATGCCCCCCGGGAAGTTTTTCACCATGTTTCATTTCCTGGTATTACAGCGTCCTTTATCCTCCTTAATGTTCTTGGTGTCTGACAGGAGCAGGAATATCCTTTCTCTCGCGGCTTCACCCACGTCACCTCTCCGAATCCATACGATGCTCCCGACTTTGACGCTGGCTTCATGAACGACAAGCGCGACATGGCCCCCATGGTTTGGGGGTATATCAAATCCCGCGAGACCGCTCGACGCATGAATGCTTATGCTGGTGAGGTGACGGGAATGCACCCTCACTTTTCCTTCGACTCGCCAGCGCGCGCACGCGATATGGATTTGGCAACCACTAATGCTTACGCGGGGCCAAACCACATCTCTGCTGGAATCCAGCACGGTAAGATCTGTCGCCCCGACCCTTATGACCGGATCGAATACTAACTTGTGATAAGGATCGTGGTCCAACCAACTGGAGCCCGGAAAAGCACCGGCTGAAACGTACCTCAACTCTAACAAGCACGAGGCCAGAGAATCCCTGCAATACAGCAAGCAAGATATTGAGCACATTGAGAAATGGGGTAAGTTTTCAAACCCAGTAATACTGCTGTAATTTATCCTAACCATCCAACTTCAAGTCCAACGCCACGTCGAAACAACATGGCACTCTCTCGGAACGTGCAGCATGGCACCCCGCGAAGGGAGCTCCATCGCCCCACACGGCGGTGTTCTCGACGAACGCCTGAACGTGCACGGAGTCGAGGGTCTCAAGGTCTGCGACCTGTCTATATGCCCGGACAATGTGGGCTGCAATACTTTCAGCGTACGTACCGTCTCATCCTTTTTTCGTGACTGGCAGTGGCTGACGAGTTGGTGGTTGCAGACGGCTCTGCTGATTGGCGAGAAATGCGCTATGCTGGTGGCGGAGGACCTGGGATATTCTGGCGCTGCTTTGGACATGAAGGTTCCACCATATCATGCACCAGGTGAATTCGTTGGTCTTGCGCGGCTCTAGGATTAATTGTAGTTGGTTGTTGAAGCCATGTGGATGGGCTTGCTTTTATTCTGCGCGTTATAGTACACCAGAATGTCTCCTTAATTCTTATGATCCTTGAAACAAGCATCTTCTTGGTTTACAGGATAGCAAGTAAGCTGATTCACGTCTGATAACTATTAGTATAAGTGTTGTTATCTTGAGGGTTTGAAGTATCCCAGATAGAGTAGAGTAGAGTGTCTTCCTCAGGCAACAAAGGTGCCCAAGGTCATTACCCAAAGCGGCTAGCGTGCCCCCTCTTAGTCAGAGGAAACCGGAAGTGCGTCAACATCCTGCCGCCTGCTTCAACACCCCGACGACAGCAGACCCAACAGCGTCACCTCCGATATTCCCATCTCAATTCCTCCATCGTCATACTGTGATCGCCTTATTCCACTCTCTATCCTCTCCCTTTATTTCCCTCTTCTTCCCTCCAAGCTTGTGGGGGACCAGACTTCTCCATGGCCGACCGCTATTCCTTCTCCCTCACCACCTTCTCCCCCAGGTAAGAAGGAGCTCTCTGGTATATCAACCGGTTCATCGCTGATCTTGTCAATAGTGGGAAGCTGGTTCAGATTGGTATGACCGTTGCTTCTGGGTGTTGTATGCCCTACTAATCGACATGCAGAGTATGCACTCAACGCAGTGAACCAGGGTATCACAGCCCTTGGTATTAAAGGTATCATCCACATCTTATCCACCACCACCATTCATGCCCAATGATCCCATGGAATGAGAAAAAGGAATCCAAATCTAACACCCCAAAGCAACAAACGGCATCGTTCTCGCCACAGAAAAGAAATCCTCGTCCCACCTGATCGACCCTCCTTCCCTCACCAAGATCTCCAACATCACCCCGGACATCGGCATGGTCTACGCCGGCATGGGCCCCGACTACCGCGTGCTCGTCGACAAGGCTCGCAAGGTCTCGCACACCAACTACAAGCGCATCTACAACGAATACCCGCCGACACGCATTCTGGTGCAGGACGTCGCGCGCGTGGTGCAGGAGGCCACCCAATCCGGTGGTGTGCGGCCGTACGGTGTCAGCTTGTTGATCGCGGGGTGGGACGAGGGCGTTGAGCCCGAGGCGGCGGCGGCGGCCGAGGAAGACGTGGAGGGCGAGCCTAAGAAAGCGACCGGAAAGACGGGCGGTATCCTCAAGGGTGGCCCGAGTCTCTACCAGGTTGACCCCAGCGGTAGTTACTACCCGTGGAAGGCGACGGCCATTGGCAGACACGCGACGAGCGCCAAGACGTTCCTGGAGAAGCGGTACACGGAGGGTCTGGAGCTCGAGGACGCGATCATCATTGCGTTGTTGACGCTCAAGGAGACGATCGAGGGGGAGATGAACGGTGATACGATAGAGATCGGTGGGTTATTGATTTCTGCTGTTGTGGGAGACCTGGACAAGTGACTGACGTGATGTGTTTAGGTATCGTTGGCCCCCCGGCCGACCATCTGCGAGGCTACCAGGGCGTCGAGGACTCCCAAGGCCCCCGCTTCAGGAGCCTGACCAAGGCCGAGATTGAAGATTACCTGACCAACCTATGAGGGGTGGTGGTTGTGTTGGAAGGTGACTACTTGCGATGGAATTAAAAGGCAGGGCCAGATGCTAGCACTCTACTCTAGCAGAGTCCGCACAGCGTTTGGATTGTCTGTTGAGACCGTCACCTGGGGTCCGGGTGGTCTCGGGTGGAACGACGCGTTCTGACATGATGACTGGTGAGGGCTTGATCGGAGGTCTCGCCCGTAATACAGATATTTCAGATTATACGGAATGAAACGATTGACAGGTCATTAACTGGATGGCGTAGATGGGATGTTGTCGTAGACAGCCATACTGTGCCATGGTTTACCTATGGTCAGGCATTTGCGTGTCCTTGCTGTTGGATAATCTGGACGTTTCAAAAGCCAAATAACCAACCCTCTGACAAGACATTAGAATAGCACGAGCGCAATATCTCAATAATAGATTGAAGCGCCTCCACCATGCAGCCACCAATAGCCCATCCAGACCATCAGGTGACCCCATTCAACTGTATCTACCCTCATACCACCTACCCACCTGAGTACCCTACAGTATATCCCAAACACCCTCGAAGAAAACACCCAAAACCAACAAAACCCAAACCCCAACCCCAAACAACCCCAATCACAAACAACCATGGATCCCGACAACGGAGACCAGATCGGGGAACCCGTCCCAGCTACGAAGTAGGGGTTTACTAAAGCCCAAGCCATTGGGTGGGTTCAACCAATGGAGGGAGGGCTGGGGAGACAGTGCAGGAGTTAGGTTCAACTGGGTTCTTTGTTTGCTTGGATGGGGCGATATTGACTATTGCGGCTTTTTCTTTGTTGGTTTGGACGTGTCTCTTTTTGCTAGTTTGATCTGCTCTTGCTCTGCTGATTTATGTTTGTTTTTTCTTGCTGGACGGGGTGCATTGGTGTCTTCAATGGGACGTGCTGATAGTACTATTTGATCCTACTCTCCACTGGTGTAGATGAGCTTGGTGTGGCTGGCTACCTGCAAAGACGAGTTGAGTTTTTTTATATCTGCGAATGGGAGATCCCTAGTAGACACATAGTAATCTTAATTCAATGCCTAATACTGCTTTTTTCTCTTTCTTTCTATCCTATTCAATGCTGTTTATTTCGAGTTTCTTCTCCATATCTTGACTTGAATCTAGCGTCAATACTTCATTAGACTATATGTACCAATGTCGATCCATCCGTTGGTGCCTATATCTGTGTCACGTTCTTAACAAGATTATGCCTGGATTTGGATCGGTCCCTTTTTCATTTTGGATTATTTCATTGTTTTGACACCTAAATTCTCATTCTTTGCGTTTCATTCACTCACCCAACAAAAGTGTATCAGGCTCCATCGGGCATGGACCACCGGTTCACCGGGCTAGATTTTGAGGAGGGTACCGCCCGGTGGCAATCTAGTGCATATTACATTATATTGGATTAGAACAGTTTGGGCACGAGTTATATTGTGGACGGACGGACGGAGGGGTTTGTGGTGGTTTTTTGATGCTGAGCTCGTGAGTGTCCCGCCCATAGATGGGATCGCTTGCATTGTCGTTTATTGTTTGTGCTTTAATACCTCTCCTACTTATCACCGATCAGACATCGGTATACACTTTCCAATATCTAAGATGGGCGATTCCGCCTCCGGCGTCATCCTCGACCCTCTCACCGGCGCGGTACTCGAACACGATCAACTAGATGGTATCTCAGGGAGACTGAAATACTCCCACGACCTTTTGAAATTGCTCCACATCTTCTTCATCACAGTGACGTGGTGGAACGCGATCGAGCTGATGGTGCTAGTGCTGTCGACTTTCCGACGGCGGAAGGGGCTGTACTTCTGGAGCCTGGTTGTGACGAACTGTCTGGGGGTGGTGCCGTACTCGCTGGGGTTCCTGATCCAATTCTTCACAGAGGTCAATGTTGCCGTGTCCACGGCTGTCGTATGCGTTGGATGGGTGTTCATGGTGACGGGTCAGTCGGTGGTGTTGTACTCGCGGTTGCATCTTGTGCTGCGCGACAAGGTCGTGCTGCGCCGTGTGCTGTGCATGATTGCCGTCAATATCTTCTTGCTACACGTCCCGGACATTGTGATTTCGTGGGTGGGTACCTTCGCTGAGAGTGCCAAGATTATACGCGCTTTTAACGTCATGGACAAGGTCCAGCTCGTGGGGTTCACGGTGCAGGAGTTTATCATTTCTGCGCTGTATATTTGGGAGGCTATTAAGCTGTTGCGGCTGAGGTCTGATCGCCAGGACCGGAGGATCATGTACTATCTTGTTGGTATCAATGCCGCGATGTTCGTCATGGATTTGATCCTGGTGAGCGTCCAATTTGCGAATTATTTTGCTATCCAGTCCACCCTTCAGGGGATGTTCTATAGCATCAAGCTGAAGCTTGAGTTTGCTGTTCTGGGAAAACTCGTCGATGTCATTCAACAAGGGTCTAGCAGGAATGGGTCGCTAGGGTACGCCATGCAGCTGTCGTCGTTGGATCATATCGAGGTGCAGACGGGCACAACGGCCACGCCGTCATCGGCTTTGTCGAGTGATTTGAATGTTGATGACAGAAGACAGGGGATAAGGTTGTCGGAAGGGAATATTTTCGTGACCAAGGAGTTTTTGGCTTGGGTGGAGCGGCGGCCCCATGGTAATCGTCTTTTATAGTCTTCGTTGCTCTTTCCTCCTGTTCACGTAATCTTGACCGTTCCTTCCGTTCTCGTAATTTCAACCTTGATATTTGTTGGATGTCAAGATCCCTACCACCCGCCAGTTGGTCTTTTTGGTCGATTGGTCAAGATAAAAGACAAACGAATGACATTCAAGGTCGGCGGGAGGGGATGTGTATAATATGAGCGACGGAAGCCCTCGCAGCTAGGTATTTTTTTCTTTTGTCGGCTCGGACCGTATGGTGGATTAGTCTTTGCCCAGCAAGCCAGGATCATCACCTTCGGCCCATCCAAACTCCTCATCAGAGTCCTCATCTTGACTATCCGCGACCTCATCAACCTTCCGTTTCCGCTGACTAGTCGAAAACGCGCCAGCAGATTCCTGCACCTGCACCGCTTCATGAGAAGGAGCATTCTGTTCAACCTCTCGTAGACCATCCTAGGCAGAATTAGCCAATCGTCCAAGCCACTCCAAGACCGCAGATACCCACTGTTTCAACCACAAACGGGACAATATTCTCCTCCACCCTCACCGACAAAGCCTTCCCACCCCTCTTCATCACCTCCGCAAACCGGACCCTCCCAGCCACGTCCTCGCCGTCGCCCGCAGGAAAATCACGATACACCACGATCCGGGTATACACGCTATTCTCCCAAGTCCCGCCAGCAAGAACAGGACAAAGCATCGGGCGCGGTTGGCCTTTGATCCTTGTGTGGGTCTGATCGACCACGAGTGCGACGAGACGGTGCGTCGTGGCCAGCTTGACAAGGTGATTGGCGAGCTCGCTAGTTACATTCCACTTTCGGTTCATGAGCCACTGGATTTGTGCATTGTCTGTGACTTTGGCCTCCGCGAGACGAGTCCTTAGCTCTGTCGGGTTCGGGAAGTAAGCCGGGAATGGCTCCGACACTGCGTCGATGACTAAGAGCTTGGTGTCTTTTGGTGGAAATCCAACGGGTGGATGATTTAGAAGTGCTAGAAGATGAGGCAGTGAGCGGGCACGGAAGTAGACAAAATTGTGCATGAGTTCTTCTGGGCTCTTGGATGGAGGCCCTTCTTTGGCCCCGGAGAGCATCTCGCGGAGCCGTATTCGGGGAAGCGGGGAGCCCGCGTCTACGAGTAGTTAGATTAATCTTCCGTTGAAACAGAACAGAACCAAATACCCACCTATCCAAACAACCTTTTCTCCATCACGGAGTACATTCGATGCGACGCTCAGTCTACATCGACCGGGTTAGAGTCTCGCTAAGCATGAAGTGGCAGGCAAACTCACGCCAATGAGGTCTTCCCGACACCCGGCGGCCCAAATATCTCCGCAACATGCCCACTGGGGAGTCCCTTTGCGGAATTGGACGCCGTACACCCTGGCACGGGCTCCGGGCACGGCGGAGTCAAAGCCTTGTTCAGTTGGGCAAGACCGGTGGAGATTTTAGCAGCGGCAGACGCGCCCGACGCGTGCAGAGACTGTGACGCCGGGAAGGAGAATACGCGTGCTGTCTGTTATCAGCATGTGAGTTGGTGTTAGGGAAGCATTGTAGACCTACTCTCCTGGCTGGGGAGACCGAGATAATCTTGTCCGTTCATTGTTGATTGTGCGGGAATCTGATGTTTATAATAGGTGGAATAACAAGAACTCGTGCTGAGAGCTCCTTGTCTCTCGTGTTCAGGGCCATCAGGGATTGCGTCCGTTTTCCATCACGAAGCAATGTAAGAAGCGATAGCGATATGTAGGCTGGCAACAATAGACATCGATGACCCATTTACATTACGCCCACGCTTCGAGTCATCGTGTTGGTGCCAATGCACGTGACTTACCCATTGTGGCAACCATACATAAAATGAATTAAGTTAAAGTTCTTCAACAACATCCGATGTGGTGTAATGGTTAACATCGCCGTCTCTCACACGGCAGCTCGGGGTTCGATTCCCCGCATCGGAATTTCTTTTTTTTTTTTATTTTTTCTTAGAAATTTTTCATACAATATTCGGCTTATATGTTGTTCGTTTACTATATTTCTTTTTGGTTTTTGCCCCAGATGAAACCAAGGTCGTACACAGCATCTGCATTGATTCACCTCCGCCAAGGGGCGAGAATCAACATAGCAAAATACAGATAAGGTCATGACAGACTGGAATTGAGACTCGTTTAATATGGAGGCCAGTTCTTCACCAAAATACGCCCAGTCCTAAACGCCCAAACCCGAATGTTTCCCATCAAATGCTCAATATGCGTTGGAATCCTGGTCACAACAGCGACGAATAATTGCCACTCCCCTCCTTGCCGCCCGCTGTGATGTTCAGAGGAATACCTTCCTCGCTTCTCGGGGATGGCTTTCGCTAGGGCAGTAAGGGCACTTAAATCGACTCCCCTTGCACAGACGTTTGAGGGACTCCTCTGCGATCACATGCCCACAGGGCATCATCATCGGAGGGTTTTCGTCTGTGGTTTGTTCTTTGGACACGGGACAGACGAAGATGGAGTGGAATAAGTACGAGGGTGGAAGAGGGATTTCGACCTATACCGCAATTAGCGACGTGCAGCGACATGATGAGGATGTACTTTGCCTACCGGTAGCTCATTCTGCGATGTCCACTCTGTCCGCTTCGCCTTCATGATCGTTTGTAGCTTCAGTAATGTAGGAAGGGCGATTGCACCAGCAGTCGCGGCGATGTATAAGGGAGAGTCTGCCGAAAGTCCAAGCAACGAGCAGAACTCCCGCGTGAAAGATTGAGCCACATCAGCCCACGCTGACGGGTTGTTGAAGATGTTTTGATAAGGCGAGTCTTGGAGGTTTGGACAGAACGCCATTGCACCCATGAGCTGCTGGACCTCTCGCAGATAGCGGGGCAAGAAGACGTGGAACTCGCGCCGGGCGTATTCCAGAGCTGCCTGTCGCCCAGATGCAACGGGGGTCTGTGGGATCTGCCCGCCATGGAACAGCCAAACGAACTGCAGCCGGCACAGTTCGAATTCTAGATTACTGCCTCGGGCTTGTAGAATCTCTTTATTGTCCCTTGACCACTGGATTGCGGGGAGCAAATTGCTGTTTTCCTGCAGCTCGTGCAGGATGTAGTACATGGTGGCGAACTGTTTTCGGACCTCGTTCGAGGGAACTTCTTCGGGATTGAGGAGCGTCGCTGCATTCTCAGGTGAACTCGATTCGGGCCTCGGCTCTGGTAACCCCGTTTTTTTCTCTGTCATTTCGTTGAGGAACGTGGAGGCGACGGAAAATTGACCTTCCCGTAGAAGGTGCATGGCGATGGCTCGGTTGATGAGATTCTCGTGGGATGATAGGACGTCATGTTCGGTGCTTGGGAGGGGCCTGTCTTTGAAAAGCTAGGAGCTGTCAGTTGAGAGCCGAACCTGGCGATACGTAGCAAAGGGGCCTGCTACCTTATCTAGCGATTTCGAGTATTTGTTTAGACCGCTATGGGTCTCTTTGAGACTATCGTTGATTGTATCAAACGAGGATTTGACGGGGTTCTGCAGCTTGGCCAGGGTGATAGACGCCTGGCTCGGATCTAGGAAAGTACATTGGATCAACCAACTATCCTAACCACTTGGACGTACGAATCCGAAGGACATACCAGCTGCAATGGCATCCCGCGCAGACTGAAGAAGATCTATCGTAGATTGAACATTCTTGATCCCTTGGTTGGCCTTCAGTCTCTTGGACAGCCTCTCGTGCTCCTTCTGAACAAGGTCCATGGTGGCAAGCGGGACGTCTGAAAGCGGAGACCAAGTTACCGCTCTTTGTCAGGCGGGTTGGAAATAGCCATAAGGGAACTCCAGATCGATCAGCACTAGTATGAGAGGTGAAAACTTCTGATAGACGCAAATATGAAGAATCGACAAGAGAACTATCTCCACAGGGTCGGTGCCCGGGATCATCAATCAGGTGGGTGCATGAGAGAGCCTAAGTCCATCCGGCGGCCCATTACGCCATAGACAAGTCACGTGGACGATCAGTCCCGTTCCACATTGACCGACTCCGTTACCCCTCTCATCATATCACAGCTCTCTAGCCGTATCACAGCTCTCCAGCCAGTGAAGGAGTGAACAGTGCAGGGTTGGAGCAATCAATCACCATGTCTTGGAGGGTGTAATGGGGCCAAGATTGCTCATGGAAGGAGAGAATAATATGGCTCAAGTTGGAAGGTCAAGGTATCAATTGATCGGCCAGATGTAACTGCTCTGATTTCTTTTCTTTGTTAGCAGCCAGATTAATTCTTCCTAAGGCATTTTGGTCCTGAAGCATTGAACTTGTTTTTGTTATCCAAGTTGTCGTGTGACATGGTATAGACACACCCCTGTATGGTCGAGTTCTGACCCCCCCCCTAATCTGGCGTACACTGTACTTGATAAGGACTAGGGTACTTGAACTCGTGTCTAGCCGCTATATTCTGCCCTGTTATGGTGGCTGTAGATTGATAGGTATGAAAAAATAGTTATACAAGTGTACAAGTAAGAAATATCTATTAAAGAACAATTATCAATGTGACGGAACTCCTCAGTCAAGGCAGCCTAGACCTGGACCAGTCGAGTAGGCCGGAGACCTTGGCGGGAATTCACACCTCAGGCAATAAATTGGGCTTACCCATCATGAACCAGACATTGACCAATAAAACGCCGAGTGAACAGCCTCGCTTACGCTAGCGCCATGCGGGTGCCTTGGCAACACTATAAAAGGGGAGCACCCCCCACCCCCCTTTCAGAATTTTTTTCCTTTCTTTTCCCATCCTGGTGCAAGGGTTTTACACGTGTCAGTGAGGAGACATCCGAGACCGTGTTTTTGCTAGTTGAAAACTACCTAGTTTGACCACTCCAATTGGCCTTCGGGTCGGTTGGGAATTTTTGAATATAAATTGCCCTGGCTTGTATATATACAAGCCAGCCACAGCTCTCATTGAATTGGAGATGCTGGAAAGAAACTATTGGTCTTCTTTTCACTGCTGTTGTCATCCTTGTGGTGGCCTGTGGAGAAGAGTTGTTCAATAATCATCCTGCTATGCATAGTTATTTCATCAATCGTAGTACAGTAAGTATACTGTCAGTCCAGCGTCTCTGACGCGAGTGGACCGACGATGCTTGGGTTTCTGCCATAGATTGATAGAAATCCTCGCTTGATGGTCTATGTTTCAATACATGGTGGAGTGCTGGTTTTGGACATGGCTAAACTGTTACTGAAGCTTTTCAACGTAACATAGCTAGAAGTGTTGGCATCAGTTGTCGTCCCTACAGTAGATAACCCTGGCGATAGTACTGCAGCCATTTCAAGAAAGGTGATCCACAGTAGTCAGTTACAGTTAAATCGAGAAACGAAATGTCATTGTGTTGACAAGATACGATACAGATTCTGCCACTAGAAGGGTTGGCTTTCCATATAAGACCTTGTTTGGTACGCGTCTACCGTATAAACATGCCTCAGGTACAAATACCTCTGAGTGGATGATCGGCGCCTTCGATCTCTTCCTTCTCTGGACACCATACTTTGAACCTTGAAGTGCTTCATCCTTTAATCTTCCATATTTCTCCCGTTTCCCTCAATCTATCAATTGTCATCCACACCGTCCCTAGCATGGGCAGAATTGATTCCTTCGAATCGCTCATGTCCACTTCGTTACCAGGTCCATAGTGTCGATCAACCCTCCAATATCGGCCCATGATTCACCACCTCCACGGTACAGCGGACCGGCGTTGATAGCATTTGATTTTTTAGAGTCTTCAGCTTGATCTTACTGCAAAGATATTTTCCTCTTCAAGCAAGGATACCTGGCCTATTGGCTCGCTGGCATAGCGCACTATGGCTGCGTCAAACAGATCGTCCCGGAGAAAGACCTCGAACTCCTCAGCTGGTCGCAAAAAGCGTCGCTCAAAGCCGCGCCCTTGGCCCCCGGTTTCAGACGACCCGCTCGAAAAGGTATGTCGCGCAGATCTCTCATTCCCGACGAGCCCACATCGTTGCTCTTACATGCCGCTCCCGCAGCCGATGAGCTAACGCACCCGCTAGATCTGTTTCAAAAAAGAGCCCATCCCAGAGGGATATGTCTTCGTACCCAAAGGAGACGTCTACATTACTCGGAATTGCCGGGTTAAGACCAAAGAGTCTAAGCAAACGGTCTACGCAGTCTATGTAAGCCGACCAGTTCTGCGCCGTGAACGCCTTTCCGCCACGCAGCACTATCGATACTAACAGGCCACAGGACAAATCCAGTAAATGGTCGCTGGGTCTCCGCGTGCCGTCCGACATCTATGAAACGGTCTCCCAATCAGCGACCGAGACGGCGGATTCTCGCGCCTATGCTGTCAAGGTTCGCGATGAGCGGGATCAAGCGCACTCGCGGCAGCTTCTTCGCACCCAATTCCCGCTCATGCCTGAAGATTCCCTGGAGAAGATTCTCGATCATGCATTCCTCAAGGGCTCCGGCCGTGTGGGACGAACTGCGATGAAAACAGATGCGAAGAAGGCCAATCTTGCCGTTGAGGCTTACATTCGGCACAATTGCACTCCCTACGATGCCCTCCTCAATGACGGACTGGGACGTCTGGAGGCCAGGAAGGCCGTGTGGGACACGGTACGAGCTATCAAGGCTACGTGGGAGAGGAAATCCGTTGAGCCAGTGGATGTGGTGGACCTTCGGAGCCCGACACCGCCTGATTTGGATATGCAATCATCTGATGAGGACTGCCTAATGTCCTAGTTTAAGTGTGCACTTGGCCACGCCCCCCTAGGCGAAAGGTTGAATGGCTTTACGATGAATCGACATGGCGAATGAAAACCACGAGAGCGAATGCAGAAAGAGAATAATACTTCCGTCCATAACCACATATCACGGAAGGCTAAAATGGATCACCAACGGCCCAGGGCGCCGCAAAGCCCGACTGCGACCCCTGAAATACCGAATACGAATCGATTTGCGAAATTGTGGGAATTGAATTTGACAACAAACCAGGATTTGCATGCTCTGCGGACGCCCAGTGTCTGGCGTCGTCGCCGTCCAGCCCCAGCAGGTTAAGCAACGGGTCCGGCCAATCCGAGCTTCCGCTGGAACCTATCGGTGTCGCCGGCTCGGGCGTCCGTTCTTGTGTGGCCTTGATGAGGAGCTGAGTCACGACACGTGCTCCAGATGCAGCCATCTCGCTGACCTCGGCGAGCATCTGCAATCGACAGAGTGCCTGCTCCGCCGCTTGGAGTGCCTTGCCGCGCGTCAACCGTCCAGCCTTCACACCTAGAACCACGTTATTATCATCGCCTTGGTCAAAGGGGAAGTTCGCGTGGCTGCAGAGACCGAGCAGGAGCACGGCGGCCTCAAATGTGTTAAAGATGATGGCGGCAAAGCGCGTATGGGAGCCGCCAAACATGGCGTGCAGTGTCGTGACAGCGTCCAGCTCCGCGAGGGCTGCCAGGGCCAGCCGCCTCTTCTGCGACTGCAGCAACACCTGTTTGTACGGTGCGAGGCGGGCGGTCTGGGCGGGCTTGAGCAGCATTAGCGGGCGGAAGTTCCAACAGATGGAATCGAAGATGGCAATGTGGAGTAGCTGTCGCTGCATCGGTAGCTTGGGCAAACGCGCGTCCCACTGGGTGTCCGGCTCCAGTCCAAATGCGGGGGATACCGTCGGTAGGTATTCGGCACAGAATTTCTCATATCGTTGTTCGCCCTGCATGGGGTCGTACTCGACACTGCGTCGTGGTCCGAAGCTGCGCCAAAATCGACCTAACTGCACTTGCATAAGGCGCTCGGTGAAGACCTCCGGTGCGCTGGCGTCGGTGCCGATGTCTGGCACCAGACGCAGCTGGGGAAGGGCTTCTGCCACCAGATCATCGGGGAGAAACGGGACCCGATCCAACTGTCGAGATAGATGGCTGTCCAGGACGTAGAGACTACAGAGTGTCCTCCGCTCTATCTCGCTTTCCAAGTTCTGCCCGCCATCTGCCCCAGGAAGAAGGGCGTCGGTGTGAATGCCCGCTTTTTGGGCCGCGCGACTGGATGAGGCAATGCCCTCCCAGAATCGGTCGGTTCGGCCCTCGCACGAGAATTTGAGGGCGAGGAATAGAGTGTGTTGAACGCGTACTAGCGATCCCTTCCAATCAAGGGATAGGCAAGCTTGAGCGAGACTGGCCCCCACCTCGCTGCAGGTGTTGCTGATGTCCACGAGGGAAAGCCCGCCGATACGGTCCACTGTATGGGAAGGGGCAGGGAGAAACTGCGCGGCATACGAGCCGACGCGGAGAATCAGCACGGCAAACTCGGCATCGGCAACTGTAAACGGTTGGCCTTTGGTCCACCATTGCTGATACCGCGCTAGGAAGCTGGGAGCGTGGATGACCTGTTTCATCCTGATGACAGGCTCGATTAGCGGATTCTCGCTCAGACTCTTGACAGCTCGGAAATGCTCATACCAATTTAGCTCAGACACAAAATACTGCACGAGGAAGTCAAGCACTTGGCGATGGGGCATCCGACTGAGATCGCGCTTGATGCTTTGAAAGAGGCAGGCCGATGCATCGGTCTCGCTGCCATGGCTGTCACCATTACCATCCACGTTCCACTACACGAAGAAACTGGGGTTAGTTACACCAACACTCGCGGCGCCCGTCGCAATAATAATCAGCGGGGCATTTACCCTCCGGAGCAACGCCATGGTGTTGCTAGTGCTATCTTCAAAGTAACCAAATGATTGGGCGAGGGCTGAGCGTGGGCTGGACGAACCCTTTTTGGCTGCGTCCAGAACGATAGAGCACGGTCCACCGGGCTCGTGGACCCCGGCTTTATCTCTGGGCGGCCGCGCCGTCCCGAGCGCTTGTCCCTGCGCCTCGGCCCCAAGGGGCTGAGTCCGCGAGGATGGTCGCCCTACCGGAGGAGAACTATAGAGACATTCTTCCGGTCTTCGACGTTTTGTGCAATGATTGCATGGATACTGGCGGTTGCACTATTCGCCGGAAGAAGAGCGCACAGAAATAACAAAATTAGCCATACTTTCTATTTGTTGACGCTTTTTACGTGCCTTTTGTTTCCGCGTATGGCAAGGAATACACGTAGTGACCCGGCGTTTTCGGCCGTCGGGATGCATTGTCAGGGATTGTATCACAAAGGAGATGACGACCAGCAGTGATAGAACAAAGCCGTCTAACGCTTTCCCTCGAATTTGTGGTGTTATTGATAAGCTGAGAGGGGAGAATGCGTGGCTACCAGCTGTAGTCTCGTTCCCTCCGCGGCTTGCAAAGAGAGAAGAACTGGAATCCGGCTGGTAAGCACCAATCTAGTCCCTGCTCTTTTTTATCCATTGTTATTGGCGGTGTTTCGGCGAATCAACTACGGTGGTGTCGACCAAAGCTAAACCGAATCTTTCGTAGTACGCGAGCGCCCTCCCAGCCTATGAGGGTCTTATATTCGTGTCCCAGGATACACTAGCATGAATCATGGATAGATACAACAGCATGGGGCCTGAAAGCTTTCTGCCGCCCTTCTGCGGACAGGACACTTTCCCACGTATAGACCGAAGCAACAAGCAGAGGATCGTCAAGAATATAGTGCAGAAGAGCCTCGCGAGGCTCATTCGTTCGGTAAGGCCTTTGACCAATATCGGACTCAATCGTACCCTATTTCCTCTTCAAGGACAATAGAATATTGGACACTCGTCCGTATACAGCATCGGTGTCTCGCATATCCGTCCAACTGCTTCCTTTTCTATCACTCTTCATCAACATGGTACATTTCGATCCCTAAGTCCATGATATAATCATCTAACTCCCCAACCAATACTATTCGTTGCTTCGCAAATGGGCCGAGATCGCGTCGGGTATGAGAGCCGTCCGTGGGTCTGCATTACTTCGGCCGATGAATATCGGGTCAACCCAACCACCACGGTGTTAGTTGAGCTAAAGTCCGCCCATGATCTTGAATGATGTATGCTACTGTCGGTTTTTTATCCCTGTCTGAGATGATGATTTGGTTCTCATCGGTCGGGTTTAACGGATATAACCTCCTGTGATGGGGAGTCGGTCGGGTTGTATTCATGGTGAATCGTATATCATTCCTGGGGTGCCTCCTGATTAACCCAATCCGAGGAAAAAATACTCGCTCAAGCATGCGTCGTTGAAAGGTCAATGCTGCTTGAGACAGTCTTGTCCTTTTACCGGGTCATCTCCAAAATCTTCGTCACCAAGTCGCCCCCTTAACTCCACGGCATGGAGACCTCGACCTCTTCTTCGCCATCAGTCCACGAGAAAAAGGATCAAGAGACCTCTACAGTCTACCCTTCAACTATCGAACCCCTGGTGCCTCGAGACTCTCCGCTCCCTACCACCATCGACGAAAAGACCGGTGGACGGGACGATGCCACCGACGGTGACGTTCGCAAGGTTACCGGCTTTTGCTGGTTCCTCATCTGTGCCGCCCTCTACCTCTCGGCCTCGATGTACGGACTCGACACAACCATCGCCGCCGATGTGCAGGGGGCCGTCATCGAGACCTTCGGCGAGGTTTCGCAGTTGGCCTGGATCGGCGCTGGCTTCCCGCTGGGGTCGGTGGCGGTCATCCTGCCGTACGGATTTCTCTACACGACCTTCAACATGAAGTATCTGTACATCGCGGGTATTATACTCTTCCAGGCCGGGTCGGCCCTCTGTGGTGCCGCGCCCACAATGAATGCGCTGATCGTTGGCCGCGTGTTTGCCGGCGCCGGCGGCACAGGCATCTACCTGGGCGGCCTGAACCACTTCTCAGCTCTGACAATGCGACAAGAACGCGGCATCTATCTCACCGGCACGGGCTTTGTCTGGGGTCTGGGCGCCATTCTCGGCCCCGTTGTGGGCGGTGGCTTCTCCGACTCGTCGGCTACCTGGCGATGGGGGTTCTACATCAACCTCATCATCGGCGCCATCACAGCCCCCGTCTACCTCTTCTACCTGCCGCCCATTCACCCGGCCGCAGGCAAGCCCCTGAGGGACCGTCTCCTGCGACTCGACTACCTCGGCTTTGTCCTCAGCGCAGCTGCTTGGGTTACATTTACCATGGGGTTCATCTCGGCTGGCGGCGTGTGGGCCTGGCATGAAGGACGCACAATCGCCCTCCTCGTCGTCTTCGCCGTGCTCCTCGTCCTCTACGCCCTGCAGCAGTACCTATGTCTCTTCACCACGACCGCTACACGCTCCTTCCCCGGCCATCTGCTCCGCTCGCGCACGCAGATCCTGCTTTACATCACCACTACCTGCGCCAACACTGGGATGTTCTTCACAGCTTACTACATCCCCATCTACTTCCAGTTCACACAAAACGACAGCTCCCTAATGGCCGCCGTGCGGCTGCTCCCCTACCTATTAGTCACCATAACCTGCAACCTAGCCACAGGCTGGGCTCTACCCAAGGTGCAGTACTACATGCCGCTGTGTTTGATCTCAGGGGCACTGATGACCCTAGCCTCAGGGTTATTCGTCGGACTACTCTCACCCGATACCCCCACAGCACACATCTACGGTTTCACGATCCTCATGGCCATCGGCACCGGTATAACAATGCAGCTAGGCTACGCTGTCGCCAGCCTGAAGGTTCCCGCGTCGGACATCTTCAGCGCCATCAACCTGCAGAACGTCGCCCAGATCGGCGCCACCGTCCTCTGTCTCGTCATCGCCGGCCAGGTGTTCCAGTCGACGGCCGTACGGAACTTGACTAGCGTGCTGGCGGGACGCGGGTTCAGCGAAACGGAGATCCATGGCGCGGTGGCGGGGACACAGAGTGCGCTGTTTGAGAGCTTGAGGGGGGATGTGAGGGACGCTGCTGTCGGGGCCATCACAGCTGCTATGCGACGGGCGTTTGTCGTTCCGTTGGTGGCGGGGGGTGTGGGGTTGTTTAGCTCGTTGTTGATGAAGAGGGAGAGGTTGTTGAAGTAAGTGATATATTGGATTTGTCGGTTGTTCGAGGGTGTTGATTGTGGTATCTGAGGGGATGATAAGATAGACTGATGCGAGTCATGTCTTCTGCAGGCAGATGGCCTCTATATAGTATGTCCACGGCCAGCTCACAGTACCTTGAAAGTAGGGAAAGGGTTGTCTAGTTGGGAATGATCATTATCGCACATCTACAAAGAGCATAATGTACTATACGTTATTGTGATTATTGATCTTTTTTTTGTCTAATATATCAATAATTGATTTCTGCTAAAATTCGCTGGACCATTTGACACCACTGTTCATATATAATACACGACAAAAGTAAGACATGTAATGATTTGAGGGGGGAGATTCATTAAGCATATAGAGCGTAGATAAACTATCCAGTTAGTTCAGGATTGAGGTGTGTCAATATTCTAAGTATATACCCACTTTCAATGTATTGACCTCTGGCAGACAATTCAAGCCACCGAGTTAAGACTCGGATAGTCTGGCATCTTCCAGCCGCCCTCTTCTTCCGGCGCAAACCGCGCAAGAATGCTGGGAACGTGCAATAGGCAAAGCAGCCACACGATCCACTGGATAATAGCAACGCCCCACCGCGATTCGGGCATGAACAACCGGATGTAGGTGGGATTAATCTTCTGGACTTCGGTGATAAACGGCCTCAGCGTCTTGTCGTAGTTTTCCAGCGCCAGCGGCAGATTATCAGGGTTGCGGCTGATCTCGCCAGCGAGAACGTAAGCCCCGACGACACCGACCGTTGTCCCCATGCCGCTAAACGGCGAGGGACAGTATCCGGCATCGCCCAAGAGGACCACACGGTCCTTGTGCCATGTGTCGGTGCGGATCTGGACGCATTCATGGCAGAAGAAGTCGTCTGCGGTTTTCATTTCTTCGAGAAATCGGTCCATCTCCCACCCTGCGCCGCGGAACCTTTGCGCGAAGAACGCTTTTTGTTGCTCCACAGAGGCTTTTGATATACTGTGCAGCTCTGGGGAATCGTCCCGGAACATGAGGTAGACGCCTGTTTCGGATGATTCGGGGGATCGGCGGAAGATCAGTCGGCTGCCGGGACAGAAGTAGACATTTACCATGTTGTTGTCGGTCTCTCGCCGGGGGATGAAGAAGTAGGCGATGTAAATCCCCATTCGCCGGTACGGATCGGGCCCGTTTGGCGGTAGGATGGCTTTTCGAATGCGGGAGTTTTGGCCGTCTGCGCCGACCAGGAGATCGAAGGTGTCGGATGTGTTGTCTGAGAAGTGCACGGTCACCCCATTCCCATCTTGCTCGAAATGTTCGACGGACTTGCCGAATATGTATTGCACGTTGTCTTTGGTCGCGTCGTAGAGTGTGCGCACCATGTCTCCGCGCATAATTTCGTACTCGGACGTGAGCGTCTGGGCGCCTTGGCCTGATGTGTTCGCCATTGAGGTCGCAATTACCTCGCCCTGCGCATTCACGCAGCATGCGCCTCCTTCACCGACGCATGCGTCTCGGATGGTCTTGAGAAGCCCCATGCGTCGCACGGTCTCAATTCCCTGACCACGCAGGTCGATTTGAGCACCCTGGGCTCTGAGGACGGGGAAACGCTCGACGACGACGACTTGATGTCCGCTACGAGCAAGGAACAGGGCCAGGGCTGGGCCAGCGCAGCCGCCGCCGCAGATGAGGATTTTGAGAGGTGCCATGCCAGTGATTTCTGCTTGTGAAGTTCGGTTTGGGACGATATTAAGATTGTGAGGGATCACTCGTTATATATAGTAATCACCTTGTAATACTTTAGCCATCCTGAATAAACAGGCGATTAGGCGCCAATGCTTTATATAGTAGTCATGCTTCGGCCCTAAAATCCTGGCCGAAGCCCGAAGTCCGAGTCAACAGTCGGATTTTTACCCTAATAGAGACACCGTCGGGGTGCTGCAGACTTAACCTCAACGGGCGCCCGCGCATCCCGCATACTCCGTATAACACTCAATATTGTCATGGATGCATTATGATCCGCATGGTATTCAAAAGTCGGAGTTTGAAGCAGTTGTAGTTGCAGATGGAGAGAGAGTTGGCAGTTGCTTCACCGCTTGCTTTCCCGTCTTCAGGTGACGTAGGCAGCTCTTTTGATCGCTCTCTCTTGCAACAACCTTCCGATTCCTTCACTTCCCCCCCCCAAAACAACATGTCCCTCGCCGATTTTCCTCACCTGGTTCCTCCGATCCATATTTGAAGTTCTACACGCTTTGCTTTCTCTCGGAGATGCTATCGATCTTGTCTCCCTGGCGGATCGTACAAGAAGACCCCTGGAGGGTCCACAGTTGACTTTGCTTCTGAACCTAGCCCCCTGAGGACGACCGGGCCCATTGCCGAATTTCTTCTTTTCTTTCATGATATGACCTTTGAAGAGATTCTCTTGTGGCAGGCCCGCAGATAACCTGTTCCCCGACATGCCACAACCGACCGTTCCGACCAGCCCGCAGGCGGTTCCCTCGGCCGTAACTCGCGAACCAACAAGGACCTCCGCCGGCACCAAAGAAAGCATTCAGATTCCTCGCCAGGGCCACCAAAAACTGGTTTTCACCGATCCCATCGCCTTCCGCTACCTCGAGGAGGACCCGTCAACGTTCGTGTTGCACCGGCGCACGGTCATACAAGGCTACGAGATATATGTGGTGGAGCAGTGGGCGTGTTCTCGAATCCACCCGACCTTTATCATCACGACGTATACGGGAGAGCCGTCCCACAAGGTCGTGGTTGGCGTGCTGAGTGTTCCGACGGACGATTCGACATGGTCCCCGCGGCTGAAATTGTACTTCAACGCCGTCACACAGTGCCATGGACGGCAGAGGGAAACCCCGCTAGGAACACTGATCATCACGGATCTTAATTCATTTCCCTCAGCCTTGACGGTCATCCCGGTTCCCGATGGAGACGTCGTGCGGCATCGGCAGGACTTTGTTGTGAATGAGAATCTAAAGCGACTGAACTGTGCTGGCCGGGCCGGGTTGAAGTTACAGCGCCCGACGGCAGCGACCGAAGCCAAGTTCCACCTACTTTACCGCACCAGCGAGAGAGTGCCCCTATACAGTGCTGTCATCGAGTTGGTCAAGCAGTGCCAGATTGCCTTGATGATGTTTGGTGATTTGGCCCCGGCCTATGTAGATGGACTACTGTGTGATGTCACCGAGGTTGCCATCAATGACTGGTGGACAGACATGGGTATCGACTTGTACAACATCGAACCCAGCGACGGCGTGTTGGGCCCCACCACCGTTGCCGCCCTACTGGGGACCCTGATGGGCGCACGGAATCGGCTCCATGCGTTTGGGGCCCCGGTGGGTAAGGACGCCTTTGATATTTCGAACCTCAAACGAGGCATCTCGAGTTTCCAAAAGTCGCAGAAGATCCCACGGACACGAAGATTGGACCGTCAGACGTTGGACAGACTCCACCGAGTCACCGCCAAGGCAGCCAACCAGGAGGGCTGGACGGACACGGTGAAATCGACCATGGCGGAATTAGGCGGGCACGGTGGAGAGATGGTGATGGGTATGGTTCGCGGTCGAGAAAAGGGTGGCATTGCGGACATTGAAACCCTCGACGTGGACTATTTTGCGCAGCTGGTGACCGGGGCAAGGGCCAAGTGGCTCTGGAGAGGCAAGCCGCGCAAGGACGGGCTGGACAGTGCCTTTGCGATCGATTCCCCGGCAGACGATATGACGTTGGCGACTGGTGATCAGGGTGGCTATCTTTGGACGAGCTTCAAGCGACGGTCGAACGAGGACTTTGCTCCGGACCGCCTGCCCGGGGGGTCTGAATACCCATCAAAACCCCCGGAGCTCTCGCATGCCTCGGACGAAAAAGATCAGAATCTGGGCAGGATGATGCGACGGGGTGTCAGCGGGAAAGTGTCCGATGCGCGGATCGGCTTCGGCCGGTTTAAAGACGCGGTCGGATTTCGGTCCCATCCTCAAAAGCCACTGCGGGATGGCACCGAGGTTGTCGGCGACACGGTATATGACATGCCGGTGGAAAGCGATACAGAGGCGTCGCACTTGAAAGCCGTTGGCGATGGAAGCTACACCGAACTGGAGAGTATGCCTGGTCAAGAGGCACCGGTCAACGGGGCTGGTGATACCGTCGCCGAGCCAGCGCTGAATGTGCTTTTACCCAAATCGTCTGATGCAGGCCCCCCAGCAATCAAGGTGGAAACTGTAACAACCCCCGACGAACCACCGGAGCCCGCAAATCGACCGGATGACGAACCTCAGGACCTGGAACGCTGGAAGACGGTGTCCACCGACGTGTCGGTTGACAATCGCGAGCCGAACGAGTCTGCGATCATGTCCTTGCGGCGTCCGCAGAGCTGCAATGAAGTCCGGCGAGAAGTTGAACAGGAACGACCTAACGACCACTGGCCACGCCACTTGTCGTTCAGCACGGTCGAGGAGGTGGTCCTGGGGTGGGAAGACCTCGGAAACCGATCCCTTGACGAGAAACCCGATGCTCCCTTGGAGGAAGCGATCTTGCACGAGGAGACTCTAACGTCCGATGTGCGGATCTTCTACTCTCGACTCCAGGAGTTGGGCGGCGCTACCGTCCCGTGGGTCGAGAAACAAGTGGATTCCGTGGACGAGCTCAATCGGATCCTGCACGAAGACCATGAAAATATCAACGCGACGTACATGGACCGATTGGAGCGATACCAAAGCCTACGTGATCAATCGTGTGACATTCTCACGGAGGAGCACTCGGGCATCACGGATCGGATGCGCCAAGTGGAGCTGATCGGAGCCAAGTTGGATTACGAAGTCCACGCGCTGGAGTCGAAGGTCGAGGACGTGGAGACTGGTCTGACGGAGTTCGAGCGACACGTGAATGACATTGAAACCCGCATCAAGACGCTGGTTCGCAGCGACGAGGAGAAGCAGAACACCTCGTGGCTGGCCTGGTTGTCTAGGCTCGCCGGACTTTCGACACCATGAGATGACTGCGTTCATGTCATACATTTTTTGTATATCATTTCTAGTGTACATATATAATTCGAATCGACATCCGATATGCGCGCAATGAGCATACCACGCGCCTCATATCACACATATGACATTCCCTTTAAGGCCACCTAAAACCAACAGTAATGTATCGTATCGTGATTTGCACCCGCAGACCGATCTACAACGAAAAACCAACAAACCGAAAACCAACCGAGTGGAGACTCAAGCACAAGACAAGCAAGCAAGAGAGAAAAAAAAGAAGAGGGAAAAAAGAATACATTATACACTGGGCCCTCTATCGGTACAAGCCCACATCACCAAGAGAGAGAGGTTTTTACATCTGCATGCCCATACCTCCCTGTCTGCTGGCAGCATCGCCCTGCATCTTCTCGCTGACCTTGATGTTGACGTCGAAGAACTTGCCGACGCAGCGGTCGAGGCAGACGGACTCGCCCTTGTTCAGCTCGCCTTCGCGGTAGTCGTTGGGGATGCATTTCTTGGTGCAGGACTCGGTGAGACTGGAGATAATTTGTTAGCGGATGAGAAGTCCGAAAAGACGCTGCAATGGTATCACGGCGTGGGGGGAGGGCTACCGGTTGAACATGTCGGAGATCATCTCGACTTCGGTCTCTGCGGCAGCAATCTTCTCTGCCGAGGACAGCTTGGGGGGACCGCCGAAGAGGAAAGACATGGTGATTGGTGTAGGTGGAGTGGAGGAAGTTTGAAACTATGTTTCCTGTTAGTAGGTTGAATCTCCAGGCAGCTCCTAGGGACACAGAAGGACGGACAAGTGGATAGATAGATCGTGTATGCGTTGGAGGTGTCGGTATGATGAATGAGGTTGAAGTCGCAGTCTTTCTTTTTGGCAGTCCCTCACCGCCTTTTCACACCGCCTTGGCGGATTTTTCTGCGGCTTTTCGGTCAGTCTCCTTTTTTGTTCCGCACAACAACCTCTTGATTCTTTCTGGATTTTGAGGATGGGATGTGAGTTCCCTGCGTAGACCGTTTTTTTTTTTTCTTTACTTCACACTCTTTGCAATGATGTCTGTTCGCCCCCGGTGGGCGCTACAGCTGCGAGGGAATCTGCGAGTCAGGTAAGGCTTAATATCCCCTTTGTTACCTTGGCCCACCACACATTTTTCAAAGGATGAGTTATTCCCTACATCAGAACCGCTGCATTGAGTGCTTGCATCCAATGCAAGCTATGAAACTGAACGGAGTTTGCACCTCTCTGACCCATTTACTTCACTTCGATATTCATGCCCGCATACAATTGCTAGAAAACAATATGCTAATGTTTTTCGTCGTTCAGTGCAGGCATCTCCCACGTAAAACACTCTTTTCATGCGCAGCCTCTTCTGCGGCAGTCTCTCGCAACTGCCCAGACAAGGTGTAGCAGTACGGCGTCTCCGGAGAGAGCTTTCCAGGACCGGCTGCGGGAAGTCCAGAACGCCTACGCAGAGTCGTACCCTCGTTTGGCTTCCGACTCCCGGTCTGTGAGCTGCGCGGAGTTCCGCGAGCGGTACAACCAGCTAGCCAACAATGAAACAGTAGAAGACCAGTCGGTCATAGTGCACGGTAGGTCGTGCCCGGGACGGGCTCTACTACATTCGTCATTGTATATGTACTTAGATTAGTAGGAAGGATACGTACCTATAGACTTGCTGGAAGCAAATTGATATTCTTCGACTTGGTTCAAGATGGCCACAAGGTCCAGATCATGTGCAATCTCCGTCGACTCGAAGGGCTGTCGCGGGAGGAGTTTAAGAAACTGTACCGGCTTCTTCGCCGGGGTGATGCCTTTTGTATGTTCTCTCTTTCGTCTCGTCTCCTGCATCGCCCATCCAATCCCTAGGCTGAACGACCGCAATAGCTGTAACAGGTAGACCGCACCGAACCGGACGAGGCGAGCTCACGGTCGTGGCCACAGAGCTGCCCCAGCTCCTGGCCCCCTGCCTGCACGACGTGCCCCTCTATGCCACTGAACATGAACACTCGCCTTACCCTCGCCATGTCCAGTTCCTGGCGGATAAGACCGCGGCGGATACGATCAAGGCCCGATCGGCCATCATCCAATATCTCCGTCAGTTCTTCCTCGACCGATCCTTCATGGAAGTCGATACTCCCATCATCGGAGCAGTGGCTGGCGGCGCCATCGCCCGTCCATTCTATACAGCCGCGACGGAGTTTCCTGATCGGGAGCTGTCCCTGCGCATCGCGCCGGAGCTGTGGTTGAAGCGTCTGGTGATTGGCGGGTTTGACCGGGTGTTTGAGATTGGGCCTTCGTTTCGCAATGAAGGTAAGCTAAGGATCTGACCGATGCTGAAGTTGTGTAGGTGCTAACATGGGCCAGGAATTGATAAAACACATAACCCGGAATTCACCACCTGTGAATTCTACCACGCCTACGCCAACCTAGACGACCTGATGACCATCACAGAGAACCTCCTCTCAGGCCTAGCCTCTCACATCCACGCCCTCAACCAAGACAACACACTCACACCCACAACCGTGGACTTCACCGCCCCATTCCGCCGAATCGACTTCATCACCGGCATCGAGGAAAAGATCGGCCGCAAACTCCCCGATCTCGAATCCGCCGACGCCCTAGACCAAGTCAAACACATCTTCCACGACCTCTCCCTAACCCTCCCGGAGAACCCAACTCTCCCCCGACTCCTAGACGAGCTATGCGGCACCTACGTCGAACCAGACTGCATCAACCCAACCTTCATCGTCAACCCGCCCGAATGTCTCTCTCCACTCTCCAAGTCCTTCGTGCACCCGACTACAAGCCAGCGCGTTGCCGCACGCGGCGAGCTCTTCATCGAAGGCAAGGAGATGGTGAACACGTACGAGGAGGAGAACTCGCCATTCGAGCAGCGGCGCAAGTTCGAGGACCAGCTGCGGTATAGTCGCGATGCGAAGGAGCCCGGGGAGATCGATGAGAGCTACCTTGCGGCTTTGGAGTGGGGTCTCCCCTCTACCGGAGGCTGGGGGTGTGGCATTGATCGACTTTGTATGCTTTTTACGGGGACGAAGCGCATTGGGGATGTTTTGCCGTTTGGGAGTTTGAGGGCTGTGACGAGGAGGTCCTGAATGATATAGCTGGGTCTGTGTATACAGGCCCATATCCCATGATGTATAGATACTCTCGGAAATTTGTATTTTTAGATGAAATCCCTCTACCACTATATTCAGCCAGAGTTTTCGCTAGGAATGTATTTGATAGTATGGGTGCATGAAGAACATACCAAGATATAAATGCCAAGACTTGATCGCCGATCCAATCCAATTAACCGTCCTGATCAAACCCATGGACTCAAGAAATATACTCCGGACTTCGTCTACTGCCTACCACTGCAGAAACCAGTATCAATGTTCAAATCCATCGCCCGCACAATCCCAACCAGGCCCCTGCTGCGCCGTATCCCGCACACCCGGTCGCGGTCGATCGCAGACGGCGGCCTGCTATCCGGGTTCCTGCTCCCGCCAGTTCTCTTCGTCGGGCTGGGAGTCACGCTCTGGACGCAAAAATGTATAATGATGATTCTCTTTCAAAACAAGATCATCTACATGCCTAGTATTCCACCTCTGTCAAAATTCGAGACGGCGGATGATTACGCGGCTGAATGCCGTCCCGTCCGGTGGACAGAGGATTCGCTCGTCACGAAAGACCGCGTCCATATTTCTCTTTTGCTCGGAGAGATGCCAGATGAGGCTACGAAGACACCTCTAGAGGAAGTGGAGCATGTCGTCGTATTGTATTTCCAAGGGTTGGTCGTCCTCGCCCTCCACTCTCGGACATGGCCAAGCTAACAGGCCAGGAATGCATCATCCCTCCCCCCACGTCTCCCATTCCTATCCCAAGCACTGAAAAAGGCCAAACAGCCCCCTTCGCCCTCCCATCGAAAGATCACCATCGTAGGCGTCTCCTACAGAGGCTACTGGACCTCCAGCGGCCGGCCATCCCAGCGCGGCATCGAGATCGACGCCAAGGCGGCGCTCTCGTGGGCCCTCCACAAATACGCCCACCTGCCTCGTGTGAAGATCGTCCTCTGGGGACAGAGTATAGGTGCCGGTGTCGCGACGGGTCTAGCGGCGGATTACCGCGCGAATCCGGCTGAGTTCGCGACTGACGATTTACGCATCCCTATCAGTGGGCTTGTGCTTGAAACGCCTTTCACTTGCATGGAGGACCTCCTGCTGGCGTTTTATCCGCAGAAATGGCTGCCGTATCATTATCTGGGGCCGTTTTTGCGCTCGCATTGGGATAGTGTTCGTGCTGTGGAAAGGATTGCTGGTGTGGGCTTGGATGGAGAGACAGACACTCACACTCAGGATGGTCCCACTCCCCAAATCCTATTACTCGAGGGCGAAAAAGACGAAGTCGTCCCGGCAGGAAACGCAGAAATTCTAGAACGCCGCTGTCGCGAAGTGAATCTCGATGTACAGCGGAAGGTGATTCCCAGAGCGCTGCATTCGACCGTCATCATGGACACAACCGGCCAGCGTGCGGTGGCAGACTTTCTAAAAACGATTTAGGTATGTCCTTTTCGACCCTTTTGCCTCCCCCTTAATTAATTTATTGTAGTAGATAAGCCGGCCGTCCGTCGGTAAGCGCATGAATGGAGAGTCGGATTTCGGAGCGGGCCGTACGTTAGTTTGCGCGCTGCGTATAAAAGCACCAACGAAGTTCGTTTTTCGTGCGGGGAAGCAATTTCTTTCTCCATACTACTCTGGTCACTCTCAAGTGGGTTTTATCGATATGGGTTTGGATGATATTCCGCAGGCCCAAGCGGTCACTGTGAGCTTGAAGGAATTGACAGAGGGTATGCATCGTTCTTACTTCGTTTATTTAAATGTAGTTAGTACTGATGAGTGACAGGCTCCGTCTCGTTCGACACCCTCACCGAAGCTTTCGGTCCCTCCTCTCTGGGAATCATCGTTGTCAAGGACTTACCCGCTGAATTCGCGCGTCTGCGTGCGCAGGTCCTCTCCAATGCATCGTATCTCGCTGCTCTACCGGAGGAAGAACTCGGTATGCCATCACTCCCACCTGATGCATCCATATCCACCACCACTATCACAATTCCCATTCCTGAATATCACAGAGAAGAACAAATCTAACCCTCAAAGAATCCCTAACCTCCCCCCAAGCAAAATACCTCGTCGGCTGGTCCCGCGGCAAAGAAACCCTCCGATCCGGGCACTTCGACACCCTCAAAGGCTCCTACTACGTCAATTGCGCCTTCTACCAGGACCCGAACCTGCAGAGCGCCCCAGCAGCCGACTTTCCCGATTTCCCAGAGTACACAGCGCCGAACATCTGGCCGCCTGTGGACAAACTGCCCACTTTCAAAAGCAGCCTCGAAGAGCTATGCACGCTTATCATAGACACCGCGGCGCTTGTCGCGCGCGCTTGCGATCGCTTCGCCGTCGCTAATAACATCGAAGGCTACAAGGAGGGGTATCTTGAGCGGGTTGTTAAATCGAGCTTGACTACCAAGGCGCGACTCCTCCATTACTTCCCTTCTTCCACCACCTCCACCACCACCGCCCCAGACACCCAGGACAATAAAAAAGAAGAAGAAGAAGAAGGCGACGACGACTGGTGCGCAACCCACCTCGACCACGGCTGCCTAACAGGCCTCACCTCCGCAATGTTCATCAACGAATCCACCGCCTCCTTGACCCCCTCCACCACCTCCCCCCTCACCGAGCTGCCCACATCCCCAGACCCAAAAGCAGGCCTGTACATCCGGTCCCGCACAGGCGATATAGTCAAGGTCAACATCCCGCGCGACTGTCTCGCGTTCCAGACGGGCGAGGCGCTCCAGTTGATTACCCGTGGGCGGTTTAGGGCGGTGCCGCATTTCGTGAAGGGCGCGAGGGGAACGGGGGAGGGAGGGGAGGTGGCGAGGAATACGTTGGCGGTTTTTACGCAGCCGAATCTGGGGGAGGAGGTTGATGAGGGGGTGAGCTTTGGGGAGTTTGCGAGGGGGGTTGTTAAGAGGACTTATTGATTCTTTTCTTTGTGTCTTTCTTTATCTTTCGCTCTTTGTGGGTGGGTAGGTGGGCGGGCGTGTTTATCTTTTTTTTTTTCTTTGTACGATCTTCATAGCAAGTGACTGCTGTAGATGGGTGCTGCGAAGTTGATGCGACCATGATTGTTCTTTTTGTGTGAATCAGATATCGTGTCAGTTATGTACTTATGCACTGATTACATGCTACACCAGTAAAGGTCATGTCAAACATGTTTCGGCCGCTTCGACTCCGGCACCCAATCCCCCCCTTCACTCTCCTCAGTCCCACCCCGAAGCTGATCCAAACGCGCCACAAACTCCTCCTGGTCCTCTTCGTTCATCTCCTCTTCCCCCTCCTCCCCCTCGCCCTCCCCCTCATCCTCCCCATACATCCCCTGCCCAGACCCCTCCTCCGCCTCACTGACAGTATTACTCACGTCCGTGCCCCCCAACCCCGTACTAACCAACTTACTCAACTTCCCCACCTCCGCAAAGCTCGACTTCGGCTTCGACGGCCGTCCAGGATCACCCGGGATCTTCGCCATGCGCATATCGACCGGGTTCGCATCGCCGTCGATGATCTTCAGATTAGCCCGCCACATCTTAACGTCGCGTGTCTCGCTGTAATGGCCCACGTCCTCGCCGTTCAGCGAGTCTATTGCGAGCGTCTGCGTGCGGAAGTCGCCCCAGAACCACGTCTTACCCTCCGCAATGCGGTGATCTACCTGGCGGGAGTAGGCGCGCGCCTTAAGCACGCCTGCGACGTCGAGCGTGCAGTCCAGCGTGCCGAAGAGGAGCTGCAGTGCGTCGGGCTCGTAGCATCGCCCGATGATCATGTCCTGGGAGACGGTTATGGTTTTGCCTTCGTGTACGCGGTACCAGCTGCCGTGGTCCGTCATGCCGAGGGTTTGGAAGACGTCGGCGACTTGGTCTGGGTTTAGAGGCTGGGGGTGGATGTCGTGGCGGGATTTGGAGGCGTGTTTGGCGTAGACTTTGCCGGAGATGCGCACTTTGTATTCCTCTGCGAGTTGGGGGGAGGTGGGGTCTTCGATGCAGTTGGTTAGGTGGAGGTTGATGGTGTCGATGACCATTATATCTACCGATGGGGTGTGCAGGCGCACGGCGTCGCCGATGGCTAGGAGCTCTGCGCCGATGAAGATCCCGCGGCAGGAGATGGAGGCGTCAGGCCAGGTTCCTTGGAAGTGGTACTTGTCGAGGAGGCTGAAGGAGGACATGATGGTCATGGCGTATTCGATCGACGGGTGGAGCTGGGTTCGGGGGATGCCTTGTAAGAAGATCTCGTAGGCGTTGAACGGCTTGATGCATTTGAGAGGGACGTATCGGTAGTGGAGGGAATAGCTCTTGTCCATGCTGAGCGGGTCAGGGAAGGTCTCCACGCGAAACCCAGAGTAATTGATGCCTGAGGATTTAGGAGCTGTCTCTACCAGGTCTTGAAGCATGACCTCTTCCTCGGGGACCTGGCCGACGACGCCAGCCCGCCACTCGGGCGTTCCGTGGTACTGACCATCGGTAGGAGAGTAGATCTGGATGCTCTTCGTTGTCGGGTTCCACGCCAGTTCGCCCTCAAACCCAGTAGTCCAGAGAGCAAGCTCTCCAACTCGAGGGAGGTATGCGGGCTGCATGTCCAGTTTTTCAAGGTACTCATCCAGTCGGGGCCGCTCTGCTCTCCAATCCATACTGCTAGCCTCCTTGATCGCCGTGCTTAAGCTCCCACGCTTTCTGAGCTCTGCAACGGCCATCTTGAACACGTCTGGCGTCCCTTCCTTGTCGACAATACCAGGCTCTCCGGAGGTCATCGGTCGCCCCGGTGGTCTGCCGGGTGGTCTACCTACCGGTCTACCAGGAGGCCTACCAGCGGACTTCCGACTACCAGCAGGTCTCCCAGGGGGTCTCCCGACCGGTTTTGGAGACTCGGTCGATTTTGGAGTCGGTGTACCCATCGGCCTCCCCATCGGTCTTCCCGTCGGACGACCACGAGGTTTCCCGCCCCCTATACAACGGTTTAGATTTGTTGAACAATGGAATTAAAGGTTGAACTCACTTTGATCACGCTTTGCCATTTTCTCACACAGAAGACATTCGCAGGGACCAGCCCCGCCCGTCATGAGGTAATAGAAATGCGGAAAGAACTGAATAGTGGAATAAAAGTACGAGCCATACGGGTGGCCGTAGAGAAACCGATCACGGATGTCGGGATTAGTTCCGCGTGGGCGATCTATCAGAGCATATCCTTCTGGGAGTGTGTCGAGGACATATTTCATTCCTGGACAAGTCAATATGGACCAGTGGAATATGAGACAAAACCGCAAGATGTAAATCAGAGCAATTGATGGTAGAAGCTGGCTACGAGGGATCAAGCATGCAATCTACAATACAGTAGAAACCAGCAAAAATTATGCTGTCAAACAAGGTCGTTTGGATCATCCATATAAAACAGCTAGTATACGTACCTGGCTCTGCGGCTCCCGTCTTCTGCAACCATAACGAAGCCAGCTTCTCCCGATAAGTGTGATCATCTGGAAGTCCAAAACCCGGCCCCTTGGGCCAGGTGTTCTGGTCCCCGTCGCTAAACGTTTGATCAATGGGGATGACCATGAAGTTCTCATCGTCGCCCGACCCCGGGGAGGTGGACATGTTGACAATCGCAGCGAATGCTGTTTAAAGTGAGGGTTTAGAGAAGCGGCCTTCTTTGTCCTAGCGACAGTGAAGAGCTGGCATAATTGGACGGTAGGGATGAGAAAGAGAAAATGAGAACGAATACAGTGGAAAAAGAGACCGTCTCATCTGGAAATCCAGAATGCAAGATGGATGATGGAGAAAGTAGATCAAGATCATCCGTCCGGCGGTCTTGGCGCTCTTCTCACTGGACGAGGGTCATGTGATCACTGGCACATACTGCAAATGATGGGCACCAAGGCGAGAAAGAGTTTATACACAAAGAATAAATCAAATGGCTAAGATGTCTAGCTAAATAAATAGGGTATTCCCCGAGCAACAGTATCCAATCAGTCGGTCTCGGGCTGCAACTCAGCCACCACAGCCTGGCTGTCGTCCTCGGACTTCTCCACGTACGGCGGCGGCGCAATTTCACCATCCGCAGCCCACACCTTGTTGAGCTCGGTCTCAATCTCCTCGCGGCGCTGCTTCCACTCGTCCACCTTATCCAAACGCTGGCGCAGCTCCTGCAGTTCCCGCTCTACACCCAGCTTCTCCTTGGCGGTGCCGATCTGCTGGAACTCCCACTGGTCTCCGGCGGCGCCGAGGCCCAGGCTCAGGTTGTAGGTGTGGTACTTCTTGAGGGAGGCGCGGGTGGAGATGGTGATCACGGTGATGCCTCGGTCTTTGGCGCATTGGTACAGAAGGCCTTCGACGTCAGACGAGACCGCCGAGGTGCCCTCGTCGAGGAAGGCGTAACGCGGCTCGTGGTAGAATAACCGCGCCATGGCCATGCGTTGCTTCTCGCCGCCGCTGAAGACGTCCTTCCATTCTTTGCGGGCATCCCACCCGCCCTCGCGCGAGGGGAGATAACCTAGGTGGGCGTCGTCCAGGACCTTTTGCAGGTTCGCGTCTGTGAACCCGGCTTCGCGCATGTCGATCTCCGTGTGTGGGTAGATGACCTGGTCGCGGAGGGTTCCCACGCTGAGGTAGGGGCGCTGGGGAAGGAACATGATCCCGTCCAGGCCAAAGCCGCGCGGGCGGCTCACGAGTCCGCGGTAGACGGGCCAGAGTCCCGCGACGATCCGGGAAATCGCCGACTTGCCGACGCCGTTCGATCCCGAGATCAGGAGGTGGTCTCCGGAGTGCACGACGAATGACAACGACTCGAGGAGCTCGTCTCCACCCATAGGGTAAAGCGACGGGGCAACGATGGGAACTTGCTCCAGACGCACACCGTCGAAGCCGTTGTGAATGGTACCTTGCACATCAGCCAAGGAGTACAGCTCGGCGTGGGAATCCCGCGGCGGGTAATATGCGTCGGCATGCACACGGTGGAGTGTTGAGATGAGAGTATAGACTCGGGAGGTGTAACCAGCCAGTTCCGAAATGTCTTTGATACTGTACATCATCCGGCCGCCTGCATCTGCCAGGGACAGCATCAGGCGCTTATTAGTAATGAACTCTTTCATGCGCCCGCGCTCCCGGCCAATCTCCTGGGGCGCATCGATCATCTCCAGTGCACCACCCATGCCACCCCAGGCGGGCAGGAAGACCGGCAGAGAGCTGACCAGATAGCCAAAGGCAGACCAGGCGTATTTCAGAATCATATCCTCGATCATGTTGTATCGGATCTTGAGACTGTAGATCCTCTCCATCCACAATTGAAGATCCTTGAAGCTTCTCATGAGGAAAACGCGCTCGATGTCGGCCCCGCCGTAAAAGGAGATCTCCTCCGCATTAGCGAGCAGCCGCGAGTGTAGCCCTCGGAAGTCACCCTCCTTCTTTCCTTCGACCGCTTTCAGTTTCCCAAACGGCGGCGACAGCTTCCGCAAGACGACAGCGGTGCTGAAGTACGCCGAGAGCATTCCCGTCAGGGCCAACGGACCCAGAGAGCGATACAGTTGATAGTTAAAGACAAAGAGATCCACCAGAGGCTTGCCCATAGACGAGTAGAGAGACGCGGCGGCGGAGCAGAAGAGGGTGAGGTCCTGGGTGATGAACTGATCAGGGCCTTGACCGATGCCCCCATCCAAGTTCATCAACTGGTAGTAATTATCATCCTTGGTCAGATAGAGATCGTGGATATACCGCGTGAGGCGGGTTCGGAAGGCGATAGACACCTTGTGTTTAAGGAACTTGATCATCGCGTTGGTATAGGATGCAAGCGTCCCGATACCACACCACTTGACCACGCCCCATGAGAAGGATCGACCATTGCCTGCCACCAGGTCCCTGACAATCTCACCGTCCAGCCGCGCAATAAGCAGCGACAGGTATGTCCGGAGGAGCAAGAAAACGCCGTGTCCCATCAACAGTCCCGTTTCTTTGCTGCTCCAGCGAGGCACCATGATGCTCCCCAAACTAAGGAACTGGTGCAGGAAGGCCAGATTCAGACCCGGCTTGGTGGTCGGAGGCGGAATCTGACTCGCGGACTCGCCCTCACTCGTGCGGGCCGACCGGGGAGGATTCAAGAACAGTCTCCGGTGGGCATCGAAAGTGGTCAGTTTTGTTGGGGATATCTTGATTTTGGAAGTCGAGTCCCGATAAGGGACATAGATCGTCCGCGTCCCATCCTTCCCTCGGATCCCAGAATTTCGGCGGAGTAAGCGTCTCCCTTGGGCGCGCTCCTGGGACCTCGATCGCAGCCAGCTGTAACCGCCATAGCTCGACGAAACGATGGACAGGAACAGGGCGACTGTTGCGAGGAGCTTGGTTATCTTGGAGGAGCGGTCGAACCGGGAGCGAAGCAGTTTGGCGTAGTGGGAGAAGAGGGTCGCGAGAGGGTCCTCACGCGAGCGGAGTGTTGACTGGGCGGCCATTTCGAGGACCGATAGAGATAATTTTTGATATACCCTTCTGTCGTAGGTAAGGCCTCCGCCTCAGACTGAGTGCTCAAAGAGCCACCAACCCCCTAGAGCAGGGTGTCGGCCATGAGGGAGGCCTCCGAAAGGATACACAGGATATACTGAAGGAGGGGGAGGGGAATCGAGGGGTCACAGGTGAGACGAAACGCGTTGCAAGGATAGTATTCAGAAGTCAAGCTGGGTGAGTTGGCGACAGACAGAGTCAAGCATCTCCCGGGTGAGGAAGTTGTCGATCGGACAGTCCAGGGTCTGGGTGACGGCATCGCATGTGAACCTCGGCGTTCATAATGCGGAGGGACCAGCTCACGTGTATAGCCGGATGACTAACCACAGAGGTCATTCAGCGATCGGCTACATTGGGATGACTGTGGCCTTTTCACACTAAAATGGTAGAGATGATGCAGATATTTCCGTAAGGTATATAATATAAGCTCCGGGGGTTGGACTTCTATGGGGTTCGGGCATATTTGGCCTGTATACAAGCGGTGCTGATGTCATCATTCATTTTCTTGGGTAAGATCCGTCAGTCGAACAAACAAATAGTACCAGTATACGAGTGCAGCACAACGGACTTATCTATTCTACTACATTGTATACGCCATACTTCGAGCGATGCTCAACAGTAACTAGGTACAGACGAAAATGAAACTCACAGAGCCAAGTGTGATAGTACACAGGCTGCTCTGGGGAAAGATGTCGCGAGGCCGAGGCTGACAAGACCATTGGTTGTGGTTCCCCGGTAAGCGCCCGGTTGCCAGAACGGTCCAACAGTGGAGGAGTCAGGAGGGCCGACCCCCAGGTTATTGCCTTAGTGTCTTGAATAGAGGCCCGGGAAGAACAACCATTCGTGGGCCCTATGAAAATATTTGTCCTTGTGAGATCATCCTAAGCCCTCCTTGGAGTATGATTTCCTGCCATCCCCGGTACTACTCCGGGGATATCATTGTCAAATCAGGTGTCATCTGGGGTCGTCGCGTAATGGCTGATTCCTCGTACAATATGGTTACAACCAGTACGATACCAACCGATCCTATGAGGGTATGCAAGACCGGTGTAAATCTATGCACCATGAAATGACAGGATCTATCGATTACAAACACAAGCCAAGAAAGACAATCGCTTACCCGTAGAGGGTGAGTTCGTTCCTGTCCACGGTCTGATCTCGGGTTCCACGGGTGGCACTAGGGTCACAGCACGAGGCCCCGCCCTTATGCGGCCCATCTCCCGCCGAAGGGCAAACTTCTCGACAGGGTAGGAGATGAGAGTCTAAGCGATGCAGCTGGCAAGCGGCAACGAAAGGGGGGTTTTACCGGCCCTGACCTTGCAATGCAATGAAAATCAGTATCTGACTCTGCGCACCGGAGCAGCGGTTACGCATTTCAAGCATTTGGTTTCCCTGTCACCGATTGACTGTTCCCCCACATTATTGAAGGCATTGGAATGCTCTGGTGTCGAACTCTAGCAATGTCTGAACCACAGTCACGCTGGAGGGAAGGACGGAGGATCCCGTCACAGCAACGGGAGCTTGTTTGGCGTGACATTCCCGAGGACGCACAGCGTGATACAGGATAATTGATACGGGGTGGTGGGCAACTAGTGCGCCTGGGCGGGTCGGCCATGATCTCTTCCATCATCGGTCGACGGGAATCTCATCAAACGAGCGCCTTCTTTGCTTGAGAGCTCTGCACGGGCCCCCGAAGTCCTTCGCGGTTCCGCTTTGTGAGATATGAACTGATTTTCCCTCACGACAGAAGCTGGAGCCCAAATCAGATCGCCTGTCTGAGGAATACCGGATGATGGTGGAGAGTGGTATGGGGGCAGGCAAATCAATAGCGACGGAAAAAGTGGGTCACCAAAAAAAAGGGCAGACGGGGCGGTTTCCCATCTCCCTCCAATGAGAAGGGGCAAAACAGCGATAAACCCCATCCGCAGCAGGCGCGGACCCATAGGGCACACGGCTTGGTCGTATTTAGACTGGGGAATCACGGTGATGGGTGATTGAGTCGAGAAGGTCTGGACAAATAGGAGGTCAAGATGGCGGAATATTGTGAGGAGCTAGGATACCTTAATACTAGGATCTTGAGCCAGATGGTTAGAATCAGATCCCGTTGTGCTGAAAATAGCAATGATCGCCTCAATAGCTGTAATCTTGACAGGCCTGGTAATGGCGGATCACCCGTCACCTGAAGTAATTATAGTAAACTCCAGATATCGTCACGGGTGGAAGGGGGGGGGGAGAAGATGGAGGGCGGATGATCATCCTGATGATATACCTTGTCTTATCAGTTGGACCAGAGGAACGAAAGATTGCAGACTATATAGTCAGGCAAAGAAAGGGAAACCGATCCTGAAGTTGAGGGAGGGTAGTGCAGCCATCCATCCCACCCAATATTAGAAGAAATCAATAAGATAAATCGATCAAAATAAACCACTGGGAAGAGTCTCACGCCAAGCTTGTTTGCATTAATCTTCGATGTTGCATCAAGTTATCAACCCGGACACTATTCGTAATTTACATCAGCAGGCTACTCTGTGCCCCTGTGTTTGGTATCACCTGGTAACATTGATACATACGACCTGGTAGAGACTGTTCCGATAGATAAACATAGACATGTTCTTCTTCCTTTTTGATTATTACAGATGAACTCTTCGTATTGGTGTTGTTCATTGTCTCTCCACCAAAATATACGTCCTGGTCTCTCCTGGTAAACCAAAATACCAGGGAAAAACTCCGTGGGACTCCAAGCGCCTGACCCACTTGACTCTGTCTTGCAGCCCTGGGTCCAAGTCTAGACTTGTAACCTGGGTATGTATTTCCCTTTCATATCTTAGTGTCAATACAACAAGACAGTGGTACATAACATAGTTAGTTGTAGACATCTACATGACTCAAGACACCAAAGTATGCTCCTTTGTAGAATAACACCAAGGGGAATGATATTGAAAGGGAGGATTGGATATAGATCATCTTTCATTCTTCCTTCTCCCTCCAAGATTTCTACTTCCTCCCTTGTGTTTCGCAACCATTTCACAGGGCTAGTTGAGGAGGAATAACCATTAGTAACCACTCCATACCGGGCCTTCCTCCTTTTGCCCTTCTTTCCTTTCCCCTCTTCCTTTTTTGACATTGGAAGAAGTCTAAAGAGGGGAGAATATCATCCACGCAATAATACAATACCACTCAACACCTGATGAGATCCTATTACTTTCCTTCTCATCTCGCTCTGCCCGCTGACTGGCAATACCCACCAGACCAGGAATACCCACTGGAACGAAAATTACCACAGTACCAAACGGAATTTCACCACCCCAGGAACCGCCACGTGACCGTCCCCCCTCGAGCCAAATCGCCCCCCAGTCTCTTTTGACTCTTGACAGTCCTGAGTCTTTCCCCAAGTCTGGATTTGCGGCGTTGCTCTTTTTACGCCGAACAACCAC
Source organism: Aspergillus candidus (assembly GCF_002847045.1). Classification (NCBI taxonomy): domain Eukaryota; kingdom Fungi; phylum Ascomycota; class Eurotiomycetes; order Eurotiales; family Aspergillaceae; genus Aspergillus; species Aspergillus candidus. Next base: position 212,072 of record NW_020194042.1, on the reverse strand, counting down.
GATCTTTTATTCCCGAACTGGATTCATTCCACCTTATCTTCCACCTCCTCCCCCCCCCCCCCTTCTCTTGATCGGTCCCTTTTCCTTTCCTCCCCTGGTGACTGTTTCTCCAACTCTCTCCAGTTGATCTCTCGGTTTTCCATGTGTTGTTAAACAGTTGATTATCCCTCTTGTTGTCTGGTGACCATCTGGGCTAATCGATATCCTGCCCTGTACACATTCGAGCCCCCCCCCCCAAATTGCGACTCAACACCACTCCTTCCTTCCCCCCAACACACTCTCTCTCTTCCTCAACTCACAGCCGTCGCATCTTCTTACCGGTCTATTTTCAAAGAACACAAAGGCCAAGAGAGTAGGCAGTGGGAGTGCTGGGCACTAGCCTCAATTCAGGCGGTGGTCCGGGAGCCAGAATCTCCTGCTGTGGACTAGACTAGTACAGGACCTAGTGCCTACTTACCACGACTAGCAGCTTAAGCCAGAGCAATCGACCGCCCTTCCAACCCCCCAACTCCTCATCCAGGAGGTGCGACTTGAGCTCGCTCTACTTTCGAGCCCGCCCCATCTTTTATTTCTTTTTCTTTGGTGGATTCCCGGCAGTCTCCTACCTCGTGCGCTTTTCCCCTCTGTGCCACTACATTCCAACCTTTTGAGGACCGTCTTGTCTTCGCGTGAACCTCGCTCTGCACCCTCCATGCCCCGAGGGACCTCAGAGCGGGATTCGGTACCATTCAACCCTCATCCGGCCGTCCAAGAAGCGCCCATGCCTGTCGCGACGGGCCCACCCGTATCAAGTAAGCTCCTCGTCCCTTCACCATCAACCCCCCCTATCCTCGCGCCCGACGCCCGCTAATACATCTGCTCTTTTAGCTCCTGAATCGGGACCGCAGGAAAATGATACCCACGCGAGTGCGTCGCCGCCGTCAAAGTTGTTAGAGACGCCTGCGGACCCGGCTCAGAACCCCGAGGGTGCGTCCACTTCCAGTGGCGCCGGCAACTCCAGGAGACATCTACTGTTACCCATCTCGTCGCGGGTGTCTTTGAGAGCCGATCGTCAATCCACGCCCGACCAATCGCAGGATGGGACCCACGACGATTCCGAGAACACGCTGCGTGGCTCGCGGAGGAGTATCTTAAAGGGCCACCGCGATCGAAGCCGGGGAAGTAGCATGCGATCCCGGCGGCAGAACCAGGAGGAGGCCAGCGTGGAGGAAAATAAAGCCACGGCGACTCCCGAGTTGCGCGATGCGTCGGCCGAGCGAAAAAGCAAGGTATCCTACCGGATTTTCGCCTTCCTGAGCTGCTGCTCGTCCAATGTCGATTCGGAGGACAATGCGATTCCGGCGAAGATGAAGACGCCGCCGCCGCGACAGCCATCGGTTCCTCACACCCAGCCCACGCCCGAGAAGGTTGAGACCAACGCGGGCGACGCCAGCACGGCCGAGTCCAAAGAACAAAGTTACTTCAGAGACGAAAAGCCCAAGTCAACCGTGACACCAGATCAGCCACCGTCTCCGGTGGTGGAGGAAGCGTCTGCCGATGGCCCCGACCGCGGATCGCAGCTGGACGGCGCGGCATCCACGCCGAACCCGCCGGAATCAACGCAGTCTCCCACCCCGAATCAAAAGGACGTGACTGTGGTGCCCGGGTTAGAAGAGGTCCCCCCTCCCCCTAGCACCGCAGCGGTCGAGAAGCCTGAAGAACAGCCTCAGGATCTCGCCGCCTTCCCGGGGCCACCACGGAACGGGGAGAGCACTCCCGTCGGCGTGCATGCGACGCCCGATGATGAAGAGGTCGGTCCTAAGGATGAAGTGAACTATCCAGTGCACAATGAAGACCAGACACAGACCGAGCTACCTCCCCCTCCGCCGCCACCGCTAGGCCCTCCGGGCAAGCAAGCGCTCGTGCAGGAGCGGTCTCACTTTCTGCTGCCTCCCGCGCTTCCTCACCTGCGGGATCGAAAATGTCTAGTACTGGATCTCGATGAAACCCTAGTCCATAGTAGTTTCAAGGTAGGCTCCGTATCTCGTGACCGTCTCGAATACCCGACTAATCACCGGCAGCAGGTCCTCGAACGTGCTGATTTTACCATCCCCGTTGAGATTGAGGGGCAGTACCACAACATCTATGTGATCAAACGGCCTGGCGTCGACCAGTTTATGAAGCGAGTCGGAGAGTTGTACGAGGTGGTCGTGTTCACGGCGTCTGTCTCCAAGGTGCGTATCTGGCTTCAATAGTGGGGTCTCTTGGATCCTTGCTAACATCTTCTAGTACGGTGATCCTCTGTTGGATCAATTGGATATCCACCAAGTCGTCCACCACCGGTTATTCCGCGACAGTTGCTACAATCACCAGGGCAACTATGTCAAGGTTCGTCGCTCGAGTGTCACTCTGATTATCGATTGATCATAGATTGTTGACTCTTTGCTTCCCTAGGATCTCTCCCAAGTTGGCCGCGAACTTCGAGACACCATCATCATCGACAACTCCCCTACGTCCTACATATTCCACCCCCAACATGCGATACCCATCAGCAGCTGGTTCTCTGACGCCCACGATAATGAGCTTCTCGACCTCATTCCTGTCCTCGAAGACCTTGCCGGTTCGCAAGTGAAAGACGTTAGTCTGGTTCTTGACATTGCATTGTAATGTCTGTAACTCTAGCATGTCTGGCATTTCCACACAGCGTTTTTGATTTGAATACTTCTCCCCTACATGCACAGCCCGGATCTTAGAGGCATTTCTTCCCTTTCCTTTGTTCGACTACTGGATCTGTCGGCCTCACCCTGTTGGGTAAGCGTGCGATCGACAGCGACGTCTGAGTGTATGTGTCCTACTTCTTCTCCCATTCCTCTGTGATAGCCATGTTTCTTTTTTCCTTTTTTCTTTCTGCCCACGCTCCCAGCGAGCCGATACCTCGATTCCCTTTTGATTTTGTTGTTCATTCCCCATCCCTGGCCATTCCCCCTTCCAGTTCTGCTTCTCTTGTGTTCTCCTTTTCTTTCTTTTTTTCCCTTCTTGCATCCCGCAGGCGTCTGTCTTGGCCCCTAGCCAAAATTCTTCTGATATCATGTATACACGCGTGATTTACTCTCTTTTGATTCTCATCTGTCCTTTTTTATTTTCTTCCTTCCCCCTTTGTTTTATTTCCCCTGAGTGGGACCGAATCACCCTGAGCGGCTTGAACTACAATCCAAGATTTCCTTCTCAGTATTTGTGATCACTATCCAAAACCCATTGTGTTTTTTCTTTCCTCGATCTGCACAACTCGATTTGTTAGGAGTGTTCCCTGCAAGGGAGTATTTGCCCCTGTGACCTCCACCCACCTCTTCCCGTAACTCCTAACCAACCACCTCGGATGTAGCCATCGCGGCAGAATTCGCACGATCACCGAATGTACATGTATAGTAGTACAACTTGAATCCAAAACCCAGTATTCCATATCAAGTTGGCACACTGTTCTGCTCATAACACACAAGAATGAGATGGTGCAAAATGCGGCACCATATAAATCACCATTCAACCTGCGGTCAGCAAAAGCGATAGGCTAGTTATCTCTACGTCAGCTTAGTAGGTAAATAGGTGCAGTGGGAAACGTGGGAAACAAAACCCCGCGGTCGAACATAAGTATGATTCAAGAGGGAAAACGAATGGCCAAGCCGCACAAGCATCAGGATCAGAGACGTCTACATCTTTCTCCTCCGAGAGCCTTGAGCAGTAACTCCGAGTATATGTAAGAGTCAGTAGATAGTGAGTATTATTCCAACGTCATGCTCACTTTTCAGTATAGACAACATAGACCAGGTCAAGTCTCCGACCAATGAACGGTCTATCTGGAGTACAGGATTCGAGCCTGTTGCTTCTTCGTGTAGACCGTGGTCAGGCCTCCTTCTGACTCTCACTTCGGACCTCTCCAGAGTGCAGATGTCAAACATGTTACTTCTTATCTGGTATAGACCTAGATCAGGCCTCCTATAAGCAAAGGCCTTCTTGAATGCAAGTTTCGAACCTGTTGTGTCTTAGCATAGAGACCAAGATCAAGTCCCCGACAAATCAAAGGCATCCTCGGAGCTGGTCAGGTAACTCACCACTCGGTCATCGCGCTTCATGTCACATTCTCTATGATCTATGTACTAAGGCATATAGGCAGTGGACATGAAGATATATAAACAGACAGAAACCCACAGTCTTTCTCCTAAAAATCACACCTTCAACCAACTCCCTCCTCTCAATACTTACCTCTACAATCCAACCTTTCCACACCAATCCCCACCATGCAATTCTCCAAAATCCTCGCCGTAGTCGTCCTGCCCGTTTCCATGGTCCTCGCTGTCCCCGTGGACCAGGAGAGCACCGGCCTCGAAGCGCGAGGCTGCAAGTGGAAAAACTGCGACGAATGCCATGAGAGAGACGAGTACTGTGTTTTCTGCGACAATGGCGGTGGTATTGGTGTCTCTTGCGCCGTTTGGTTTGTCTTACACTTTTCCATGACCCAAGCTTGTCTTGCGATAGCGAGTAGTATCTCTGACTTCAAGTTTTCTATATAGCCTATCTCACTGTGCTCCTTGCTGCTGAGTAGAGTGGCTGATACGGGGGCTTTGGTATGGACTTACCACCTATTTCCGTGAGGGAGATACAATCGGCTTACGGTGGCCAAAGCCCTACCTAACCTTGTCGGCATTGTTAGTACAGGGAAGATAAGAGGAGGATTCTTTTCTGTTATCTGACGGACTGGAAAGTTCTTACCTTGGTTGTTGACTTGTTATCCGTGTCTGTCTTTGTCTACACTCTTTAGTACATCTGAAATTACTCTTTATACTTGCTTAGCACTGATCATAACTGCCAATGTATTGTGCCTAGGAAAGTGTTCTATTCATAGTAAATTATTAGCCCATACTTTCGCTATTGTAGATTGCAGAATAAGCTTGTCATGCTTGCACTTCTAACAGGCATTTTCCAGGTAAGAGTATGTTAGGCAGCAGTCTTGAGAATCAGATGATATTAGAGCTGCGGCAGTCATCGACACCGCAGGCTTATTTAGCCATGCTAACTCAACTAACCCACCCCTAAGTCGCTCACACCCCGCAAACTCATGCAGGGCCCCCCGAGAGCGGGGGGCAGCGTCCCCGCGGGTCCGCCCACGATCTAAGCGGGGGTCGATGACCTACAGTAGTGGCAAGTCACCCGGGAGGTCTACTGGTTAGGTTGGGGGTCTTGATTGGAAGAGTCGCAAGTTTGAATCCTGTTGATTTTATACAGATACATCAAAAGGAATCTTAGGTCTCTTTCGAAGATTTACGCTGTTGCAATAAAGACATATTAGATTAAAAGTCCCTTTAACACATCTGTCCCCGTTTAGCTGGTCAGTTTGAACCATATATATATATACTCCGCGTGCTATGACGTTTGCGTATAGAATCTACTATCTAGCTACATGAGAATATCTCAATCCATCTGAGAAAAACTCATATAGTCAAGGGAAAACGGGTTATAAACATCAAGTATCTCTTCAACATATTTTAACAGAATAATATCACAAATTCGAAAGTCTTATAAAAATAAGTACATTTGCCTGGATGGTACTCACCGCCCGGACCAAACTCCGAGCATGGCTATCTGGACCCCCTCCAACGTCAGCTAACTAGCCCACCTACTGCCGCGAGGAGCTTTCCCCCGCATCGCATCGCATCGCACCACCACATCGAACCCCGCCAGTTGAACTACGCAACAGACGTTACGAACGGACAAATCAAGCCCTACGCAAAAAGGAAAAGAGAAGAACAAAATGAAAGACAGCAAAGGATGGGACGGCAAGCTGCGCGTCGGCGACGGCCCCAAAGCGATCATCACCAACCCCGAAGCCCTGGAAGACCCCGATTACTCGGATGAGGATGCGCCGCCTGTGGAGGAGATAGAGGCTGATGAGGGTAGGTTGTTATTGTTTTCTCCTAGAATAGGATTGAATGGAGGGGAAGTGGGGTTTGAGGGTTTGTTCTGACGCGCGAAATTTTGGTAGACTTGTTGGTGGATGAGGATGTTGATACTGAGGTACGATCACTGGTCTCCTGGGTTTTGGCTCGCGGGCTGTATAGGGCTTCAAAAATGAGGCGTTTGAAAAACTTTGTGCTGATGAGAGCAGGAAATCGATTTGGTACATTTTCGCATTAGCTCCATTGCTGCGTTGCGGTTGGAGAGGTTTTCCAAGGTCAAGGTTAGTCTCTCTTTTCTTTGTTCTCTTTGAGTTGTACTCTCTTTACATGCACCCACTTCACTGGTTGGTCTATGTGCAGTTGGGCTGACTTTGCAAGCGTCTCTGTCTCCGACAAAATCAAATCCAACGGATCGCGTTCCCCACCAACGTCGCGCAGTCGCTCGTCGAACTCGACCTCTACGATAACCTCATCGGCCACGTCAAAGGCCTCGACGAATTCACAGATCTGAAGAGTCTCGATCTCAGTTTCAACAAGATCAAGCATATCAAGAACGTGTCGCACCTTACAAAGCTGACGGACCTGTACTTCGTGCAAAACAAGATCTCGACGATCGAGGGGCTGGAGGGGCTGACGGAGTTGAGGAATTTGGAGCTGGGCGCGAATCGCATTCGAGTATGCTGCTCGTCCCTGGTATAGAAGAGACTATGCTGACGGGTTAGGAAATCGAAAACCTCGACTCGCTTAAGTCCCTAGAAGAGCTGTGGCTGGGGAAGAATAAGATTACTGAACTCAAGGTACTCCCTTCCCTTCCCTTATCCCAGCCTAGTGCGCAAAGGAATACTAATCGAATAGAACCTGGACTCTCTACCAAACCTCCGCATCCTCTCCATCCAATCGAACCGGCTCACCAGTTTGCAAGGGCTCTCCAAACTGCCCAATTTGGAAGAACTATACGTCTCGCACAATGCCATCACCGACCTCAGCGGCCTGGACGCCAACTCCTCGCTGCGCGTCCTCGACATCTCCAACAACCAGATCTCCAAACTAGAGGGACTGTCGCACCTGACGCAGCTGGAGGAGCTGTGGGCGTCGAACTGCCAGCTGGCGAACTTCGACGAAGTGGAGCGCGAGCTGCGCGACAAGGAAAAGCTGGAGACGGTGTACTTCGAAGGAAACCCGTTACAGATGCGGGGACCGGCTGTCTACCGGAACAAGGTGCGGTTGGCTATACCGCATATCAAGCAGATTGACGCGAGTACGTTTCCCCATCCGGTTCTTGAACAAACATGAGCTAACCTGGGACTACTAGCCTATGTACGAGTTTAACCCGGCAAATTGGACCGAAAGAGAGAAAAAGGCAGGACTGGAATCAAGCATTTTACACGTAGGCATCTACATTAATGATATAATGACATATCTATACAATCAACAAGTAAGGGTATCAAACGTAACAGCATCAACAACAACAATACCAATAACCAAAACCACCCAATCTAACCACACACCAACCAACCCTACCCACCCCAAGGGAATAGACATCCTCTAGGAAGAAGCAGAACCATACTCCCCAACAGCCCGACCCGACCCGTCCCCAGAAGAGTCGAGACCCTCCCGATAAAGCTCCAGAAGGCTCGCCCCTCCCAACCTCTCCACCTCCCCCATAACAGCCCTCTTCACCCTCCCACTCTCCCCCTTCTTCCTCGGCCCCGGCTCATCCGCCAACGCCGCGAGCGGCACCCCCGTATTGCGCATTAGATCCACATGCTGCGGGCAGCGCTCCTCCACGCGAAAGGCCGTATGGAACGGGTTCCGACGCAGCGAGGACTCGTGGTTGTGTCGGGAGGGTTGGAGCGTGCATGTTAGGGTTGTTTGCTCTGGTTTTGCTTGTGGGGAGGAGACCGCGGGATTGGATGAGACGGGAGAAGAAGTATGAATGATGGGGACTTGGATCGGCGAGGCTTGGAGAGCGGTTTGTGCGGCGGTGGGGGAGTCGAAGATGGCGAGGGTTGTGCCTGTTTGCGTGGTGGTCTTGTTGGTGTTTGTTGTGTCGTACTTTTCACTCTCCATTAGATTGTGCCTTTGTATATTTTACACAGAGAGAAGAAGTTGGGAAGAAAGAGAGAGATACCTTTAAATTGCGAAAAGTAACCACTTCTCCGAATCGCTGCAGCGCGGCGAGGATGAGACGGCTTTCGGCGAGCGTGCGCGGAGACGGCGACGTGGTGATGTGGATTGATTGGGGGGCGAGACGGGTCATTCTCTTTCTTGGTTTGTTCTTTGGTTTTCTCTTTGACTTGTTGATGTTGTCTTGTTGACTTAAATGGGTGGATTGGAGAATTTGGATGGAGTGCGGAGGATTGGAGATGTCTTGGCGTTTCGCTATCGCAGATAGGGTCAGGTGACTTCGAGGTATATACTACACTAATATACATACAAACATACGATATAACTAGACAAAGTTTTATACTTACCTTATTCAATAATAATTATTGGGTATTTCAGGAACCTGCCTCGATCAAGGGTTTGTTGGGGGCCGGGTTGTTGTCTGACAAGATCGTGTGCGGGCACGCATCAGCCGAATAAAGTCGAGTCAATATGCTTAATGAGTTGGCGTGGATTATTGCCATTGTAGCACACAGTAAGTATCTCTCAATGACCGTTACACCAAACCGTTGATCAACGTTTGGTATAGGCCTTAACCTGACTGATATACCCCACAGTATCTTGATGTGGCTGCAATACATTAGCAGGTGGACGTCATTCTCTTCTTCGAAAGTAGCCTCCTGTCCGAGCAGACACAGGTAGCTCGGGTGGCTGGGTGTTACCTTCGCCACTCGACCTCCATAGTAACTGTGCCTGTTCACACCATCGAAAGTGGCCCAGAAAGCCGTCTTGCACATATACTTTGTCTCGAGCGTCGTACCCCCATTTTGTACCCCTGGTGCCGATGATTTCTTTCTCAATGGCAAGTTGGCACCCGGCACATGAAACTCCGTGCTCAACGCTGCCAGTTTCCTTGTCGTAATAGGGGAGTGCACATGATCCCATGAAGTTGAACTTCTGATCTCGGTCCGAGCTCCCTGGTTGGACTTGCGGAAGTGGGTGCGATTGCGGTCTGGAAGCCAAAGCAGCCTGATGAACAGAAATGATCGTAATGCGGGAATCCTGCACGGATTCATCCATCGAGTATAATCCAGGCAAGGACTTGAACGATCTCAGTTGACCCAATTCAGCTTTGGCCATGTGTAATTGCTTTCGGACCCAGGCAAGAGTCCGCACTTGTGTCTCCGGAGACTCCTGGAGGCATTTGAAACAGCATCGCGTCCAAGCTGGTATGGAAATAAACCCGCCAAATTCGCCCACAGAGAGTGCATTCCTTAGTAAAAAATGCCTTGTTAAGGTCGAGTAGAGTAATGTCAGTGGCAATTCGTGTTCTTAACAAGGCGCAGAAAAGACTCAGCCCATGAGAGACAACCCTATGATACTGCTTGAGGGAGTCTACCATCTGCCTTGATCTGAGATTGATCTGTCAAAATTTGAACAAAGAATACATGTCCAGAAGGTACAAGGTGCTAAACAGGAGCTCGAGGGGCAGCCGATCAAGGGAGCCAAGTCCAGCCTTTGAGATCCGCTGGAAGGGTGTTGATATTGACGGACGAATCTCATTGTGTTCCCGATGTGAGTACCAGATTACAGACAGATAGAAGTCTTTACGGTGATAGGGGGTGGTTCGAATAATGGTGTCAGCTTGTTCTTTGTCGAAGGGCAATTCGGTGGCAGAGCAATATCCGCGGGGCATGAGCGGAGCCATCCTCGAGATTTGGTGGTACGCTTTATGAAAGGTGGAGTTCGGCACGGACCGTGAGACTGTAGTGCCCCTTTTGAACGATCCGAGGAGGCTGATGTGTCGTATTGGGCGACGTGATCATGAACAACGCGACTGGATCATGAGATAAATGACTATGAATAATTGCACAGGGATTTCAATTTGCTAAACTTGAGAGGCAAAGCCAGCCCGATGTTAGCATGTACAGTAACCAGAAAGCATCTACTGACTCAAAGTGGAAGTCTCTCAAGTCTTGTCGGAGTTGGACCTCAGTAGTGGCAAGGATAAATAGAGAGGACAATCTAGAGGGGTTGGTGGGGGCGGCTCAATGGAATTCTACCCAGAGTGGGAAAGCTTGAGTCATCTTGTCCCATCTTGACGCGTATCACTTCGCCTTTTCTTTCCAACAACCCCTATCAGAAAGACCATCAGTATACCATTAACAGCATGTGCAACCTATCTCACTCGGTCTCTGAGGGTGAGAGCCCAAATTTATCAGAATGGATCCCTCAAGACAAAGTCTGTCAAGAGGCATTTGAACTGGCACGATCAGCCCTACCCCCAGCCGTCCTCAACCACAGTCTCCGTGTTTGGGTGTACGCTAAATGGCTTGCAGAACGGCTGCAAGAGAATAGATCAGAACTCTCTATCGATACGTCACTCTATAATCTCCTCTTCGTGGCCTGCATCCACCACGACCTCGGCTGCGCAGATCGCTATAACGGCCCTGAACGATTTGAGATTGAAGGCGCAGATGCCAGTGTCAAGTTTCTCAAACAGTTCAACCTCAGCCAGGAACAAATTCAGCTAGTCTGGCAGGCGATTGCCCTACACACGACTCCGGGGATCGCGGAGCGGCTTCATCCTTTTACTCGACTGGTTCGACTGGCCGTTCGGACAGACTTTCATTCTTGGGATGAAGTCGACGCGAAGTTCCAGGATGATTTAGAGAAGTCTCTTCCGAGATTAGAGATCGAAAAGGTCCTGGGCGATGCGGTTGCCAATCAAGCTATTGATCGTCCAAACAAAGCACCGCCGAATTCGTGGCCCGCGGCTTTGGTGCGCGCCAAATTAGAATGGCCAGACTGGGAGGGAGTGAATAAAGGTTTTTGATGTGTTGACCGTGGTATATGCAGGAGATTCAGTTTAGCAGTGTCTGCTTAATTTAATTTCATCTTCATTGGTTCATGATATGGTTCAACTCCAACTTCTTCATGGTGGGACTAGCCAATTTCTTGCGTTGATCATGTATATTGAGAATCCACAAATCTAGTTATCTAGTCGAACGGATTCAATGACGCATTTCAAATTCTTCGAACGAGTGCTCAATGGTTTCCACAGAATAGCCATTTAAAAGCGCGGCTCATCGCCAAAAGCAAATTCAGCGTCATCGTTCAAAAGCTCCCACTGATGTTGCCGCTGGAACCTGATCTGCACTATGGACTCCACTCCAATGGGCTTGTGGATCTTAAAGGATTCTTGAACCTTGAAGGATTCTTAGCCCGGACACAATCTTGCAAGGAAGTCTGCGATACTTGGTTAGACATGATAGTGAGACCTTTTGCAGTGCTAAGCCAAACTAGCTTCTACTTGTCTTACTAGAGAGAGCTTCACTCCTGTGGTAGCAGGCTGTGAAGTATAACATTGATCTACATATCGTGATGTGAGGTTCTAGCACAGGGGTTTGGTTGGAATTGCCAGTGTCCTAGTTGGTTCGCTAAGTATATTGACTAGGTATGTGTATGTATGTTAGGAGGCCTCCTAGTTGTTCTAAGGAAGCAGGATACTTATGCTTTTTACTCTCCCTACTTGTATCGTATGATATCTTGGGCCTGGATATCTTGCTTTTACGGAAGTTTCCACATCTCAGTATTATTATGTGTCTGGATTGTTTTGCTTAGATAGCTTTACCTAGAGGTTATAGATATTAGCTGAATACTGTAGATCTTTACTCGCGATATTGTTTCTTATAGAGATATAGATATCCTTGCTATAGGTAACATAACTTATAACGCTACATACGTGACTCAACATAGAACATCACTCCTGGACATGGGCCTCAGTTATAAACATATCACTTCATTAACATCAATACTGCACAGAAACTAGAAACAGCAATCCAAATTTTACAATCTTCTCAATCACAACCAAAGAAGCTACGTCTTCCTCTTCACACGAATGCTAAGCTCAGAGGGCGGCACAACATTTCCTCCAATCCATTTATTTTGCGGCCTCTGGGCAAGTGGCTGGACGTCGTAATTCAGCAGCATAAAGGCAAGAAGCATTTTGAGCTCATATACGACGAAAAACCGACCAGGACTATAGAGATTAGCCAATGTTTCGCTAGTACGAGCACTGTATTAACAGAAGAAACTTACCAAGCATGTCGTCCATGGGAAAATGACAGGAAGTCACCACTAGTCGTGCTCATTGATTCCGTCTTCTTCATCTTATCCAATGCGTCCCCAGCAGATGCGGATGCTTCTTCGCGCGCCCTGGAGAACCGAAACGCATCGTACTCATCCGGAGTAGAATAGATTTCCGGATCGTGGTGAATAGAGTGCATGTCAATACCGATATATGCCCCCTGAGGAGCGGTCCATTTCTCCACAGGGTTGGTGACACCCCCAATGGGCATGACTTTTCTCATCGCGTTTCGCGTCATGAAGTTGCTCACCCGCATGCTTTCCCGGATGGCGGAGTCGGCTCGCACGAGCGTAGCGAGGGAGGCTTTTGTCCAGACGCCGTTGCATTCTGCGTACGCATGTTCAATCTCTTCTTGCAGGCATTCCAGGACGCCCTTGGATGCGCTCGTACTGAGGATGTCAATGACGGCGTTGGTGATGGTGATTGTCGTGGTGTGGATCGCGGCGAAGTTGATGGGCATCAGGCGACGGGAGATCATGATGGGGTCCATCTCGATGCTGTTGTTCTCCGCTATGGCGAGATTGATATGCCAGGTGAGGTAGTCGCTGGGCTGCTCCCAGTCGTAAGTTGGATCGTTGCGCTTGCACTCCATGTGGCGTAGCCGCTCTTGGATGATGGGGATCGTGTATTTCGCTGTCCGCGAGTAGTGCCATTGGTTCCGCAGCGAAAGAAGGCGTCCTATGACCGGATGAAGGAATTTGGGAAGCACCCTCAAGATCGCACTGTTGATGACGATATCCGTTGTGTACTTCATCATATTGGCGAGATACTCTTTGTTCTGACACACGGGCGCCCCAACGAGCATGCGATTGGAGGCCCTACCCACAAAGGTCATCATGCTGTCCATAAGCGGAATTTCTTTCCAAGCTTCACCATCGGCTCCCCAGATATCCTCGAAGGTGCTAGCGAGCTCGTCCCAGACCTCGGGAATTACGGACTGGAGATTGCGCGTGAGGGACCGGTAAATGACGTGGTCTTGAAATGGATTTTCAAGAATGTGTTTGTCGAGGAAATTGTAATCGCCACCCAGGGATTCACTGTGGTATTCCGCTGCCGATAGCACATTGTCCGGCTGTTCGAGGAGCCATCGTAACGATGATTTTGGGACGAGAATTTCCGAAGGCCCGTCGCATGCGGGGAAGATGTAGCTCTTGCCTTTGCTGCTATACTATTGTTCCACGTTAGTATACGATCTGTCTTTTCTTTAGCTTTTGACCAAATAGTACCTTCCGATATCCCTCAGTCAGCAATTCTTTGGACTTGGAAATGCTTTTTATAGTTGCCCTCAGCGAGGAGAACGCCTTCGAATTATCTCGACCGATCCATGGTAGGTCATTGGGCAAGGACGACGAGGCAAAGAGGACTGTCCACAGTACGTAGATAGTCAGAGTGAGTATGAGTGGTTTAGCAACCTGGGGGTTACTGAGGGTATCCAGTATGGTCTCCATAGCGTCCGGCTTGGGAAAGAGAGAGGAGAAGAGTTGTTGGGAGGGGAAGGGAGGGGCCAATTCTGGGCATATATCGCGGTTGTGCTGATTGGGGCGAAGAAATTAGTTCCTGGCGTAGTACGTGCTTTTAGGTACTACTAGCCTTGAAATAAAGTAGTCGAATTTAGACTCTGCGCCAATGAGGTCTGAACGATGTTGCCCAAGCCGTCATTATCGTCCTGAAAATGGACCTGTAACTTCCAGCATTAGAAATGGCAACGCGTATGGATTCGGCTGCTTGTCAAGTATTTGTAACCCTGTTTATTGGTTAGTTGACCCACAGAGATCAGCACTGCAACACTTTATATGGGTTTGGTGTTGTTTGTCGATTGCCCCGACCCAACTCCGAATCGCTGTTGTAGGTGCGGTTCATCCATGCAGGCGATAATATATGCGAAACTTATGGCAGTCTTCTGGGCCAATAGAAGGAATTGATACACTTGTTAGTTTGATAGAAAAAATTATGATATTAAGAATTTTTGAGACTCCGTTTTTCTAAGACGAATTTCCAATGATATGGAAACTAATAGTGCCGTGTTAGTATCTGTTAGCTTGTCTTATCTTGATCATTCGACCACAATCACCAATTGGCGAGTGGTAGAAATTTTGATATCTGGCACTTGTTCCCATTGCTCTACTCAGTCATTCCTATCAATAGCCTGTTTTCCGTATCGCAGGGCCCAACTCTCGCATAGTGAGAATGTTTGTCTCTATGAGATGGCGACATAGAATTGGGATTTGATGAAAGACTTGGAATACTGGAAATAGATAGCAACTCTGTGACCTTGGTACTGCTAACTATAGCAAGACCTAATTTGAAGTTAGATGCCAGATGTCAACCTTCGAAAGGGCATTGCATATCACAAAAGCTAGTGCAGCTATGGATGAAATTGCGTATCCAATTCATCATCCTGCTTATGACGATTGTCGAAAGTTTTGCAAACCAACCCCATGACTTTGAGACTCCAATATAGCTTCTCTGAACGCTCTCCCCACCCTTCCATCAGTCTGCTCTATATCCGTCTCTCATAAACACGGTAATCTCTCAAACCCCTAGAACGATGTTCTCAATACAATATACCCAATTAAGAACGGTGCTAGCCATATACCCACCCCAGGAGGGGGGGAGGGGGGAATGGACAGAGGCCGCCTGCTCACGCACTCAGACACTGAGCATGTTGGTCAAGTCGGCGTCAAGGATTTGCAGGTCGTTAATGGTCACGGGACTCAGAACGCAGGCCCCGCTGGTCAGATGTCTCTGCAGGATACTAACAAAAATCACCTCATGGGGACGTAGGGGGGACCAAGGCGCAGGCAAGACAACAAAACGACTAGTTGGACTAGGAGACCAGGCGATCTCTCTGACTCGCTAAAAATCGAAGTCTCCCAAATTGTTCGTCCAAAGCTCTATACTTCATTTATAGCTGCTTCGTCTACTCCTTCAATGGAAAGCGAAAGCAGCCCACCAGTAGGGCACATGTAATTTCCTTCAGATTGAGTGTGTAGCCTTATTTTCTTCTTCCTACTGAGAGGCAGGCAGGCTCACAGTGAGACAGGCAGGCGCAAAGGCTCCCGCAGTTTGTAAAAAGCATCTTGATGCTTGTCGATGTCTACGAGCGATCCTTCCGGGGGTCGATTAATGAAATTGTATATATACTACCTCGGTGGCTAGACACGCTTCATAACTTCCACATATAATTTGGAAGTAAGCATTCTATTTTCTGTTAGTATATCATAGCCATATTGCCGACATATGTCAAGTAGAGGTGTGGAATACACTGACCAGATTTTTTATCAAATTTCATAAGGCAAAGGGGAAAAAAAGCAACAAAAGACAACCGCGACGCGGCTTCGGCAGCCTAGGCGAGAGTCTAAGTAGCCCTGGACGTATGCTCAGGGTTCACCCATACCACATTTTGCTGGCCTACATCACCAAAATAGAGGTGCCATGTACCCGGTAGCAAGGGTGGTGAACATTCTGACAGAGATAGGACGTAGAATACCGGAGGAATGCTGTGGGAACGCCCACCGTTGCTCTCTCTCCACGTTGTACACCTTAGATAGGTCTTCTACCCCTAGACAAGGGGTTTGTGGAGTTCCAAAAGGAGGCAACCTTCTATGGAAGAGCCCTTTGGTTTTGCTGAGAATCTTGTTAATACATGACCATATGGTGGGAGGGGCAGTCTATACTCACGCAAGGTTTATATACATGTCTTCATCATTTATGAAGGTCCATGCAGCAGCAACGCAATGATCATCCGCATGTGACCAGGCTCTATGTCAGGAAAGATATAGATCCGTGAACGAATAGGTAACAAAGAGCATCGTCTTCGTGACAATCTGAGTAGGCTGATTAGATCACAAGATATATATAGCAGACATGCTGATATATTGCAAGATATACAGCCTGTAAAAGATACACTTGACTAGATCGTTGAAGGATTATGTAGATATATGTAGATATATACAGGAGAATGATTGGTGAGGGATGTGAATTGAAGGAGGAATCCCCCAGAAGGGTTTCTTTTGGAACCGTCTGCATTCACCGCGATAGCCTTCAATCAACCTCATAATGAGGCATTCTTTATATTCACTGGGCATTGTGTTGGTTGTGTTTCAGTGTAGTCACTTGAAGAGATGATAGAACAGTCTGTACGTCTCAGCTACTGTTCACCATTGACGTCTAAGAATATCTGAAACATTGAACAATGAGTACATCTAGAAACTCTAATTTGAACGCTAATTTCTACATCAACCCATGAAAACTATCTTCCCACAGAAATAGATAAACCTATACAACCAACTCGGTAAATTTTTCCACGAAGCCCAATTGCAAGATCATCTCCACGAATCAAGGAACAGAAAAGTCTCAATCCAACACGGAGCGATAGGACGGACCCTTGCCCGGAGTCTGCGGCAGCCAGACCTAGTAGAGTTCCCCGGTGTACATTCCGTAACCAAAGATGCTAAAAGATCAATTACATCATAGATGTCTGGTTGATGGAACCGATATGGGTCTATTTACCCGTTTAGCCGGGAGTCGCATACAGCCGGCGGGCGCATTCCCTTTAGCCTCAAGCAAGTGCCGGCGATACGGACGACCGGCAATTTACGTAGTTGGTGGAATTAATTATCTTCCTTTTCTTTTCTTTTCAAATTTTTCTCTTCTTCTTTCTTACTCGTGAACTTTCAATCTTGTGAACATACAACACAGAAATACTCAAAACTCAACAGACAAGATGACGGCTACGATCAAATTGAACAGCGGCTTTGAGATGCCCGCCGTGGGCTTCGGTCTGTGGAAAGTCGATAACAACACCTGTGCCGACACGGTCTACAATGCTATCAAGGCGGGTTACCGTCTGTTTGACGGCGCGTGCGGTAAGTCTCAAAGCACAATATTCCTAACACAGAAACCAAGGTGGGGGAAAAAAGAAAGAAAAAAAAAATTAACGAAGATCAAGACTACGGCAACGAAGTCGAATGCGGCCAGGGCGTGCAGCGCGCTATCGCCGACGGCCTCGTCAAGCGGTCCGAGCTCTTCATCGTCTCCAAGCTCTGGAACACCTTCCACGAAAGCCAGCACGTCGAGCCCATCTGCCGCAAGCAGCTCGCCGACTGGGGCGTC
Organism: Aspergillus candidus; assembly: GCF_002847045.1. Classification (NCBI taxonomy): domain Eukaryota; kingdom Fungi; phylum Ascomycota; class Eurotiomycetes; order Eurotiales; family Aspergillaceae; genus Aspergillus; species Aspergillus candidus. Next base: position 194,774 of record NW_020194042.1, on the reverse strand, counting down.
GACTACTTCGATCTCTACATCGTGCACTTCCCGGTCTCGCTGAAGTACGTCGACCCGGCCGAGCGGTACCCGCCCGGGTGGATGGCTTCGGACGGCAAGACGATCGAGCCGGCCAAGGCGACCATCCAGGAGACGTGGACGGCGATGGAGGCGCTCGTTGAGAAGGGGCTGGCGCGCAGCATCGGCGTGAGCAATTTCAGCGCGCAGCTGCTGATGGATCTGTTGCGGTATGCGCGCATCGTGCCCGCGACGCTGCAGATCGAGCATCACCCTTACCTGGTGCAGAGCCGTCTGGTTGAGTATGCGCAGCGCAATGGCATCGCCGTGACTGGGTACTCTTCGTTTGGGCCGTCTAGCTTTGTCGAGCTGGAGGTGAAGAATGCGGTGGATGCGACGATTCTGTTTGAGCATGAAACCGTGAAGAGCATTGCTGCGGCTAAGAAGCGCACGCCTGCGCAGGTTCTGCTGCGGTGGGCGACGCAGCGTGGAGTTGCTGTCATCCCCAAGAGCAGCAGCTCGACCCGGATGGCCGAGAACCTGGATGTCACTGGGTGGGATCTGGAGGCGAAGGAGGTTGAGGCGATCAGTGCTTTGGACCGGGGTCTGCGGTTTAACGACCCGCTAAACGTGAGTGATTCCGATCTCCAGTTTCGTTGGATGGTTGCTAACTGTAGTAGTATGGAATGTACGTTCCGATCTTCTAAAAACGTGGTGTGGAGACGTGAGAGCATGGACTCGTTGGTATTGCCGATATACCGAGGGGGGAAGTCATGCATACGGCCTTTCTGTCTATTATGATCAATAAAAATTTCTGAACGCATTTTCTTTTTCTTCTAGATAGACGGATACACCGTAAATGATATCCTGATTAGTAGAAAGTGGAGGATGATCACCAAGCAAGGGAGGCCCGCGGACCACAATAACGGCAGTACTGGGTCTAAGTGAGACACGGTGGAGTGAGCTGTTCATCGACAGGAGCGCACAGCCTGCAGGAACTTTTGTCAACTCATTACCACCAACATTTCGTCATAATACCTCAGTTGATGCTATATCGTGTAGGAAGCGTATTCGGTAATTACCAGAACTCCACCGCGAGGGCTGGGACGTTACTGTTGTGGCTGGCAGCCAAGCCCTCAGGGAGGCTGGTGCGACACGGGCACAGCCACAGCCACAACAGGATGGGTTAAATGGGATAGGATTGACGGAGGTTGCAGTGGTTCAGTAATCAACATCAATCAACTTGGTGATTAATCAATCTAAAATCTGTAGACCGGTTGGTTCACACGGTGATGGGTGGGGATCTCAGACTCCAGTGGTAATTGAGATGAGACGGACACCGTAGGGGTCTGGTGGAGTCTCATGCACTGGGCAATATAACCGTAGGCCGACGGATGCGATCTCATGGGTTAAAGACCCCGAACGACTAGGTGGTTTTCCGAGGTTGTACAGGACGTTAAGCAGAAGTACAGGTACTCTGTACCTTGCCTTTGAATGAATAGGAGACAAGCATGGATGAATAGGCCAGTTGGAAATCCCTGACCAAGAACACGGAGGCCTCCCGTACAGATGCTATAAATAGGGCGGTGATCAGAGAGGCGCCCAGAATGATGTGCGCGTCTTGCATCCTGTCGTCTCGCCGCCCTCTTGACGTATGAATGTTTGACCTGCGGGGGATCCCTGTATTAGAGCTTATGTTGAATAAGACATACGGAGACTATTAAATACAGTAAACTGTACTGTATAGCTCCAATTCTACAATACATACTGGATTTTCCTTGTCAGACCCAACCACACAAAGGAGAAGACACAAGAAAAGTGATGGGGACGCTAAGCTGGCTAGTGAGAGAAAACCACGGGCGAAGGAAGCCCTACAGATTTCGAGAACCGCCGGGCGGAACTCTGGGCCGTTTCACCACCGGCCAGACCCACTCAGGGGTTTAATCTCGATACATTCAAGGCTCCTCCGAGTTGGTAGTCGCCTTGCTATTCTATCAGAAGATTGGGAAAGACAGTAAATAAATAGGTAAAGTAATAAAAAATACTCAAACATATACCATATCTATCATAGAGCTCAATAGACTGAGAATGGATGGGCCTTTGTCTTTCATTAATATAGGCAACCAATAATGCGGATTGAATAAATTGGATCGGGATAATTATAGCATCAACCGTTAATTGTCACTCCTTTTTGCTGTGAGAATGGGAGCTCCAGACTAGATAGTGGATTCAATCGAGTCCATAGGAATTGTCATAATCATGGTCATTAGAATCATTCCCGCTAAACTATTCAGTTGATAGTCCATGGGGAAGAAAACCCGAGTAGTCCGTATTCCGTAGACCGAGTGATGAGTCCAGACTCCGGAGCTGACCCTGGATGAGCCTGGAATGGACCCAGCCCATTCCCGGTATCCTTCTGGGTATCCTTCTTGTTACGGTTATTTTTCCCCAGGCACCTGTATTTACTCTCCTCATTTAGGGTTGTTGTTGTTGTGATTGATTACTGTCCAAGTACTCCGTACACGGTACTTTCTTCGTCTTTTCTTCTGTTCCTCCACGATCCTCACTCGTTCTATCCGGTCGTTCTCTCCTCTCTTTTGTTTTCTCACCTATACGTTCTGTCTTTCTTCCATTCCCTCCTTTCAGTCACTCAGTCGTGACGCTCACTCAGCTTCAATGCTCGGACGGAATCCTCTCAGCTGCCACTAAGACCGCCGTCTCCCCGCCCACAACACACGACGTTTCACCGGGGGCTTGGCGCCTCCCCCAGCGATCGCTTTTGGAGCATCAAAGCAACTTCACTCTTTTTTTTTTTGCTGTGCATTACACACTTCTCTCTTTTGCAGTCCTGAATCTTTTTGTTCTCCTCCCTCCCTTCGTCGCTCGTTTTTCGATCCCCCCCCCCCACTAGACCACAGAGATCGTCAGCTGTCCGGGTCACACGAAAATTTTCTCTATCAGAGATCAGACCCCTGACGTTCTAACCAGTCGGGAACTACAACAAGACACCCATCCGGCTGCAGCCAACTTCGTTTGTCACCTGAGGGTCGCCCCCTCGTCCACATCTACCATACTGTGTTGAGCCGCCATCCGGTGGTCCAACCGTCATATTGTATCCAGAGACTGAACCTCCGGCGGACTCGAGCTCCGTGACGGAGCATTTCGTCAACATTTATTCCAGCAATTCACGGGCGTCCCTCCTCGGAGGATCATTTGATCCTTCGTTCCGAGGGCCGGGCGGTTTTCGCGCGCGAGAAGGCTACACCAATGTTCCCCCCCATCCGCCCCAACGCAAAATGTACCGGCCCAACTCGCTCTGGACGTGGTCGTTCGCCATCGTCACCTTGATTCAGACCATCATCACCTTGGGATTAGAATGGTTCGTATTCGATGATGCCCTTCTTTCCCCGCCTTTCCGGCCCGTACCCGCCCGCTGACCACGTGCAGTTATGTGTTTGCGAATTTCCAGCTCCAGTTGAAACCGAAAGCCGAAGACGTGACCGCCTCCAAAACCATCCCCACCTTCCTCGCTCTATACAGTTTCGGGTTCATCTACGAGCTCGTCCTGGTGTACGATGCGCTGCGCCTCAAAAATACCATTCAGGTGATCGGGCTATGTCTGTGCAATGTCGGGCTCTTGATCTACGGGGCGGTGCAGGTACAGCAGATCAAAGAAGCCGTGGGGGTGTTGACCGTCAACAAAGCGATCGATGAGCATGTCTGGGCCGAAACCGAACCGTTTTTGATCATCATCCCGTGCGTGGTGGCCATGGGGACGTTGCTGATGATGATTGTCGCCTGGAAATTGTACGATGAATTTGCGTGGTCCATTTACAAGCACATCAGCGCGGACCTGCGCATGAAACGTCGATATCTCACTTACCAGGTTGGTTGGTCTTGCGCCTGCTGTGGAAAACTGGAAACTGACCGATTGCTAGATTTACATTGCTCTGCTTAAGTTTGATTTTTTCTTCTTCCTCGGATTTACGGTCCAGTTTGTGGTGATCGTCACCAACCGGGCGGATATCGAGTTCGGTCTCACTCTGGCGGCGGTCCCGGTGACCATCCTCATCCTAGTGTCTGCGGCGTTCTTCGTCCGGCGCGAAAGCTCCGTAGGGATGATTATTATTATCGTATGTTTCACGATGACCTCATCGCGTCCCGTCCTAACAATTCTCTAGCTCCTGTACTTCGCCGCCATGGCCTACTTCCTCTTCAAACTGGTCCGCATGTACGCCCCGACAACCTTCCTCGAGTACCTGCCCGCCCGGCGGTCTCTGACCTTCTTCGCCATCATCACCTTGGTCTTGATCGTCTTGACCATCGTCAACGCCTGCATGTGCATGCACAATTTCCACAAGGGCTTGAAGCCGCACATCAACCGGAAGAAGGGCGGTAAAGAGACTGAAAAGACCACCGAGTTGTCCAACGTCGCTGGCGGCCAGGTGCCTGCTCGGATGATGATCGATTGAGCGAGTCATTCTGCTTTTGATGCGTGATCAGCGCGGATTGTATATGCCGCACATGCGCACATATGACCTGTCAGAGGGTTTTGGATATTCAATTTGGAGCGTGTTTCCCTGCATATGATACCTTGATCGCGTTGATTTAACGATTTTCCTTCCCCCATTTTTTATTTTTTATTTTCAGGCCTTTTTTTCGCGATTTTTCTTCGGATTCCGTCCTTGCCTATCTGCAATTTATCCTCCCTCAATGGCACCAGTTCTGTGCGATTGATCACCATCTGTCCTTAGCCTCATGTCGCATATTACGATTGTGCATCTTCGATTTTTGTACTGTATTTACAATAATTAAATAGATTAAACAAGATCAAACATTAACGGATTGACCGTATAGAGAGGCAGCGTATCTAGAGTTGAGAGGAAAACATAGTGCCAGAATCGTTGATTAAAGTGTTCATTAACCATGGATTTCTCGATACTACGCAGTGTGTATTAATAGCGTATTGCGGCAATAGAATACATATTTAGAAGGCCATGGTTGGTGGTCATGGCTAGGGTGTAACAGTACAATACCACACCTGACTAAGGGTAACAGCGAGCGTGGCCTCTTCGCCTCGTCACTCCATCTCCATCAATTCGCCCGTCGACTCCTCTCCTTCAATCCAGCTGCCTCCGTGTCTTCTCTCCTAGTCCCTTTCCTTTCAATTGCTCATTTGCATCTCTTCAGTTGTACTTTATACCTTTTAATTACTTCTCCTTGACATCTCTATCTGCTTTCTCTCCCCTCGATCTCAAAATGGTGAGTGTCATTCAATCGCTGATCGCCCGCAAAACGAATCCCATCCATCTGTCCTAGCCAGAGAACACCCATCACGATCATCGAGAATTACATTCAATTCCCCAGTCTCTGCAACACAATAACTAACACAATTGCACACCTCCAGGCCTCTCCCCGCGCAGCCTCCCCTCTCACCTCCGGCGCCGAATCCGGCCCCGACAACAAGGCTCCTGGCTCCGGCGCCGCCGCCGCCTCGGGCTCCAGCGTCAACCGTCCCTCCTCTCCCACTCCCCCGGGTGGTCCTCGCGCTGCGCTGCGCCGTCGCGCGGCCGCCGATCACAAGGAGACCCTGCGCAATGCCAGACCTAGCTCGACGCGCTCGGCTGGCGCTGGTGGCTCCTCCGGTACGATGCTGAAGCTCTACACTGATGAGAGCCCCGGTCTGCGTGTTGATCCCGTCGTCGTGCTGGTTTTGAGTCTCGGATTTATCTTCTCGGTTGTTGGGTTGCATGGTATGTCTGAAATCGATTCGATTGGGTGTGGGGACGGATGAATGTTGTGCTAATTTCGATTCTTCTTCCTGGTAGTTATCGCGAAGATTACCCGCAAGTTCTCTGCGTGAGCTTGAATTGCACGCTCATTTCTACGGTGTCGTGTCTATGCACTAGTCGAGCGGGCGATGTCGAGTGAGCAGCGCGGTGTCTCAAACCGTGACCTTGCTCCTGACATGGTGTGGCTACGAGTTGCTACAGCGATGACATCGGTGGAAACGTGTCTACAACCTTAATCCTCATACTCATACCTTCAATCGCATATACCCCCTTGATGTCTCCTTCCCCGCCTCCGCCTCACCCCGGTGCCATATCCATATCGCGGGGCAGGGACCGTTCCTCTTGAAATCGTTCTGTTTTATTGTCTGCAAGTTTGGCGTTGAAAACCTGTCTGCTGAACAGGTGGGAAGATTTGAGTTCGCTCGGATCGTGTGGCCGGTGATTTGCCGGCCGTGGGGATGTCGTGCTGGGGAGCATGGACGGACTGGAATGGAATGGATTGGCTATGTATAATACCAGTGCTTGCAATGGATGTTTATCATGTCTGTTCCATTTGCTTTTGGACTTCTGAAGCTGCCGTAGTTTACTATAATTATCATTGTATATCCATACTGTCTGATGGCCCTTGTCAAGCCAGGGAGCTGGCATCCATCGATGACACTATTCTGTTTCGAAGTGAATCTGCCTTGATGCCTTAGCAAGTGCGCGGACCCAACCATCATGAACGGGGAACACTCGAGCTTCCACCTCACTCATTAATGTCCTCAATCCTAATCCCATCAGAATGGAACTCGAAATGATGGACGATGTTTCAATTGATGCTGCAATACACTTCTCAACCACTAACCGATGTATTAGTACAGCGTTCCCCCGATTCTATACACCGCGGAGATTCCAACAATCCATTAGTCGCGGCTTCACCTAACAGCGAAAGATGTTTATCAAGATCAACCACACTTCCATTATCTCATCAGAGCCCGGGCAATGTCCGAGATGGTGGCTTTCCAAAGGGCTGTTGAACCTGGGCCATTGGCCTATCTGATTGATATCGCGGTAGTGACCGAGTCCGATCCTTATCAACCTCAGGCTAGTGAGGCCAATCATCGGCGATCGACTTCAGATAAGACTGTCTGCGAAATCAGACCGGCCAATAGCACTTTCGATGGGATATTGATAAGGATTGAACTCTATTTGGGTCGTTTTGCTTTTGTAATGGGTTCTCGAGGAGGTTTTGGTTGTGTCGTTGCTAGGTACGATCTAGGTTTGGCTGCTAGGCGCATTATCCTTATCATTGACGTCTTTCTCTAATCGGGGATTCGTTCATTGCTGATGCTCGTGCTACTGGACTTTCCGACTCAATTAGGATGGAGCTTCTCAATATGCTGGTTTAAATGGCGTCTGTGGAGATAAATAAAAAGAAAGATGGGCCCCTTGTCTGTTTTATACTCCTGTGGTCATAGGCTTTGAACTGTCGCCGATGATTGCAGCTTGGTCATTATTCCACGAGCAATAGCAGACCGGCATACTAGTCTGGTTTATTGATTCGATCTATTCGTGACTTGTCTGGGATACCTGTTTGTGGTGTTGCAACAAGAACGCCATTGACCAACTAATATACAGTCGGCGACATGGCCGAAGACGTGGCTAGATTTGTTGCCCCTCTCTCACAGGGCTTTGGCTATGGTATAATTATCGGACTCGGCTTTGCTTTTGCTCTGTTGATGGTCTTTATTACCTGGGCTTTGAAGAGGTAAACTTGATCCTGTCAAGCTACCACCCTCTTACCCTGCTAATGACATGGCAGATACCAGTATGAAGTGCAAACCTCGGAAATGTTCTCGACCGCTGGACGATCCGTCAAATCTGGCCTGGTTGCCGCTGCAGTCGTTAGCAGTTGGACATGGGCCGCCACACTTCTCCAGTCTTCTGCCGTGGCATATCAATACGGAGTCTCGGGGCCGTTCTTCTACGCATCAGGTACACACGGGACCATATACGGCACACTCGGTGAGGAAGCAGTTACTGATTATGACAGGCGCCGTTGTGCAGATCATCCTATTCGCAACCCTCGCGATCGAGCTTAAACGACGAGCCCCGAACGCGCACACCTTCCTAGAAGTCATCCGCGCACGCTATGGCACCACTGTACACTGCGTCTTCATCGTGTTTTGCCTAATGACCAACACTCTTGTCACCGCTATGCTCCTTACAGGCGGCTCTGCTGTCTTGACGTCTTTGACAGGCGTTCACACCGCCGCCGCCTGCTTCCTCCTTCCTATCGGTGTTGTGCTATATACGCTGTTTGGTGGGATCAAGGCGACGTTTATCACGGACTACTTGCACACTGTCGTTATTATTGTTGTTATCTTTATATTTGCGTTCTCGGCATACGCAACGAACGACACATTGGGGTCTCCAGGGGCTGTCTATGATGCGCTTGTGGCGGCTTCCACGCGGCATCCGGTGGAGGGAAATGCCCAGGGGAGTTATCTGACTATGCGATCCAAGGAAGGTGGTATCTTCTGGGTGATTAATCTTGTGGGAAATTTTGGGTACGTATTGACTCCATGCTTGAGGGGTCACCACTAATCCTGGCGAACAGAACGGTGTTTCTGGACAATGGGTACTACAACAAAGGTATGTCACTATCTGCGGCAAATACGACGGTTGAATCTAACATTGTCAGCCATCGCCGCCAGCCCCGTCCACGCCTTCCCAGGATACGTAATCGGTGGTCTATGCTGGTTCGCCATCCCCTGGCTCTGCGCCACCACCATGGGCATATCAGCCCTCACGTTGGAGGGATCCCAACGACTCAGCTCAGACGACGTCACAGCGGGTCTCGTCTTGCCGTTTGCTGCGGTCAAGCTGCTAGGATACAGCGGAGCAGTCTGCACGACACTGATGATTTTCATGGCCGTGACATCTGCATTCTCGGCCCAGCTAATCGCTGTATCCTCGATCCTTACCTACGACATTTACCAAGCCTACATCAACCCCGATGCTAAAGGTAAAACGCTCGTTTGGGTCTCGCACATGTCGTGTATTTTCTGGGCTGTTGTAATGGCCGGGTTCGCCACAGGACTCTACTATGCGGGTATTGGCATGGGGTATCTGTATCTGCTCATGGGCGTGATTATCTCGTCTGCCGTGTTTCCTGGCGCGATGACCCTGGTATGGAAGGGACAGAATTGGATCGCCGCGGCGGCCTCGCCGGTGCTAGGCCTTGCAGTGTCACTGATCGCATGGCTTGTGACGGCGAAGACCGAATCAGGTGTATTGACAGTGGCTACTACTGGAGCGAAGTATCCTTTTCCCCTCCTACTCTCCACCTTTTAAACGAACAACACTAACAACAATCCCATCAGCTACCCAATGCTCGCCGGCAACGTCGCCGCTCTCCTTAGCCCAATCGTCTTCTCCCCAGTCCTAACCTACCTCTTCGGCGCCCAGAACTACAACTACGCCTCAATGCGCGCCATCCGCAAAGTCGACGACAGCGATGTCGCAGCCGCAGCCCACATCGACATCGAGCTGATCCCCGGCGAGGCCGCATCCCCAACATCATCCCCCAACGAATCCAAGCAAGAGCAACGCAAAATGAACCAAGCAGCCACGTACTCGCGCGCTCTGACCATCGCCATGGTGCTGTGCTTCCTGCTGCTGTGGCCGATTCCCATGTACGGGTCGAGTTATGTTTTCAGCAAGAAGTTCTTTACGGGGTGGGTTGTTGTGGGCTTGATTTGGTTGTTTGGGACGACTTGCGGGGTGGTGGTTTTTCCGCTTTGGGAGGGGAGGGTGAGTATTGTGCGGACGGCTAGGTTGATGTGGTTGGATGTGGTGGGGAGGGGGAGGGGGAAGGGGAGGAGTGTGCTGGAGGGGCGGGGAGAGAAAGAAGGTAGTAGTATGGAGGGGGTGGAGGGGGTGGAGACGCCGACGGAGGAGGTCAGTGGGAAGGTGTGATGAGTGTGCTTTTCCCTCCTTCGTATTATTTTTATCATTATATACCCTTACTACACTACTGTCGTATCATAAGTATACTATATGGCATTCTGCATTCGATGTGCCAATTAAAACAGTATTAATATTTTATTCCAGCAGGAACACAACAAGTAATGGGATTCAAACAAGACACAAAACTCCCCACACAACCCACGAACAGAATAGAATAAAGCCATAAAAGCAATGGTATCGTCCATAGGCAGACAAACAAGAAAGATATCAACACAACAACAGCATCAACAAACTCTTTAAACAGCACATAAAGCATGCATCCCCTATCAAAGCCGACAGAAAATAGGGTCCTGGCTATTTATACCCATACCCCTGGCCCTGTCCCGGCCCCCCCGCTCCAGAAGCCACCGGCGGCCCCTGCTGCTGCTGGGGCGGCGGATGCTGCGCGTACTGAGGATAATTGCCGTAGAAGCCCGGTGGAGGGGGACCCGGTCCGCCAGGGATGCCTTGTGGAGGACGCGTCTCGGGGGTGATGTCGGGACGGTCTTTGAGGTCCTGGGTGAAGTTGCAGGTGTAGCATCTTACTTCCTGTTTTTTGTTAGTATGGTGTTTAGATAAGGGGCGGTACCTAGGTAGGTGGGAAGGAAGGGGAATTGATAAGTACCTTGTATTTACCCATTGAGAGGGGGATTGCGGGCTGGATATCATTGTTTGTTAGTGGGCTTGGATGGATGGGGGGGGAGGTGATAGGTAGTGAGGATTGGCATACGATGAAGCAGATGGTGAACCAGGGCCTGTATGTATATTAGTATTTATTGATTTATATATACATATATATATATTCTTGTCTCTTGATATAGAGGAATATGGATAGACATACCATCTCGTCACGCAGTGTCCATTGTAATGCTGGCCTATCATTGGTCAATTAATCAGGGACAGTTCAAAAGTGGGATGCCTAAGGCCGGTCTCGTCTCGGGCCGGACATCACATCACGTTCATGATCTCTTGTCCAGCTATTGCCGACTGGCGCTAACACCCAGATAGGAGGAGCTGTATCATAATTCGATATGATAAAGGGAAGAAAGACTCACAGTTATAGCAGTAGGCACGCACCTGCTCATACCCCTCCAGCATGGAGCTGAACTCTGCCCGGTCTGTTAGTAATGCTGTCTGTAATCAGGTGATAAAGGGAGGGTGTTCCTGGCGGGTCAGCGCCGCGGTCGGCTGGTACATACCGTGTGTTCCGAATGTGATGCAGATGGCCATCTTCCTAGTTCTGATATCTGTCCGATACAGGGGATAATAGGGTTGATAGCTGGTAAGTCTTGGATAAAGAGATGATTGAGTGACTAGCTGGGCAGGCTGAACTGGGAGGTCGTAGGTTGGAGGCAACCCTATTCTCTGGTTAGGACGGAGACGGAGAGGCTGACGTGTGGCGGCAGTGGCTTGGCGCTTGGCGCTGTGCTGCGCCGTACTGTTATTGACAACAACACCTAGGAACTATCAGGTTTTGTTTGGTTGATGGTTGCAGAACTATTGTTGGATAGTAAGTAGACAATTTACTTTCTATCGACTATGAGGATAATCGGCAAATAGTGGGCCAGGCGCGAAGGCCTCGCAACGGCTACGAATGACGTATCTAAGTAATATATATCGCATCCTCGAACAAAGCAATACATCATCAACTATATTCGTCGTGCATTATGCTTCGATTTCAAAGTTCAATATGTTCATGACTGTATGATTATTATGGTACACACAACTCGGGATATATGAATTGAACCATAAAGTATATAGTCGTAGCACGTAATTTCGCATCCTGCTCGAAGAGAATTATGTGTGAGGCTTCAATCTTCATCGCCTTATCCTCGATATCTTCGACAAGGATACTAACGGATTTGTCCACAGTCTCCAGAGCGTAGCAACTTGTAATTGCACAGCAGCAGTCTTCCCTTTCCAGACAGGGTTCTTTAAGCCCCCTAGGCTTTTTCCATTGGTAACCATCCACCGTGTCACTTGCAACATCATCAATATCCCCAAAAGGTGACAGAGTAGTAGATGGCGTTCTACCTCCACTCGCTTTCATTATTGAGTCAAGATGTTAGCCATAGTATTAGTACGATATACAACTAGATCGTAAATGTCATCAGTAGGGAGAGCAGTGTAGACATACTAGGTATTAAGATTGTTTGTTCATGTAATTTGCCAGAACACGCAGATCGTCTCGACGGCGTTTCGAGGCGACGTATTTTTCCATCCGAAGGCAGATGATCAACGAGACTTTGTATAATCGGTTTCGTTATATCTTTGGAACCATGACTATATATGCGTCGATTATTACTCTTGATTTCAAGTCATCAAAAGCTGGCTGAGTTGAGGCTGTAATATCAAGCGGGCGATGAGTGAGTTGCTCAAGTCACTCAGGCTCTGGGATAAGTTTTCATCATCCATCTCAGCAAACTTAGAGATGATATTTCAGTTTTGAATTGGACAAAAAATTTCCTAAGGCTCAGTCTTAATTATATAATGATAGGCATATAGCAATTAAAGTAAGCAGGTTGACAGTTGATAGCCAATTACCGGGAAGAAGGTAATTTTTTTCTGATGTCGAGATTTTGTGATTTGAGCTTCAGACTTATTTATTGGTTATTTGCAATGTGTAAAAGAACTGGTGATAATTTTGATGATCATTATGACTATGAACCAAAGGTTGCGAATAGTTGCTAAACATGAAGAGGAAAAAAAAGACCTATAGGGGAAAATTCTGCAAGTCAGCTGACGTGTTGGCCGATTGCATGTCCCACAATCCAACAAGCTTCAGACCTAAGCCTTGATGACCTGCAATGGGATGCGAGAGTAGAGACAAGAGAGGCAAGTTTAGAACTGTAGAAGGTACGCTGTAACGCAGTGAATGGTGTCGGATACTGTTTGATACCTCAGGTATCAATTATCATTGCTGTCGGAGTTGATGTTGTTCCGTCCCTGATTAGCTGCTGGGTAAAAGCGGCACTCCAAGGGTTTACTAGAGTAGGGAGCGAATGCGCCGAGGTGCTTGCAAATGCTTGTTCGGTAGGTATGAAAAGAATGATTCAGAGGTTCAATTTCTACAAAATAGGATATTATTATGCAACCTTTGATATAACGAATTTGATCCTCACGTGCTGGATATCCTTTTTGAGTTATCATCGTCCCAGCAGTATGATCGGAGTGAGATCTACCATACTACCACCAGGATATATATACACACTAGAAGCTACACACGCGACAGTCCCTAATATTGAATGTTTAGCCAAGAGCGCAACTCCAGCTCCGGACATCGAAATTGATGATATAATAAAGAAAAATAATTGCAATGAAATGTACTACCACGATCCGTTATCAAGCAACCCTCATCCCCTGATCCATCCACTTCCCTCCAATCACCCCCGCTCATTGTGTCTTGAAAAGGAGAATGGCGCAGTGTCCCAAATAGAAATAGATGAAGTGTTTCGTCTCTGCCCACCATCAGCCGCCGCTATGTTATTTTAACCAGACCACCTACCGTGTGTCACAAAGCTGCCAAAGTTCCGCCCCACCACGCAATGCCATGTCGCTCCTTTGCGCGAGTCGAACTGTAGGGTGTAAGTGGAAGGATTCGGAGGGTGGTGCGGGATTGCGGACTTCTCTCTTGATATATTGGGCAATGTCCTGCTGTCATCAGTACAAAGCTTTCCCTAGAACGTCACAATCCAAGATATAAACTCACCTTCTCAATGTGATATTTGTCCATTGCCTCGATCGCTACCCGGTGTTAGTCCCCGCGTTACATTCTACCCAAACAATAAGCAAACACATACCAAGCTCCACCGCCTCCTGTTGCATGTCCTCGGACTGTCCCTTGTTAGATTAATTCTCAAGTTATGTTAGATTGTCCTCACCATGTCAACCGACTTGATTTGCGCTGGGGTGTGTTAGCTGTCATTCTGACGGAAGGGCTCGAACGACCACTCACGCTCCAGCTTATCCTTCTTTTCGGTGGCCATGTTGTCGGTATAGAATGTATATAATCACGGAAGAGACTGGAAGATAGGAACAGGGACTGAGGGGATTGAAAGGAGAGCAGGAGTGATAATCAACCCAAAAGTGACCTGTGTTGATTGCGCAGTGACGGGAGAGCGGCCGCATGGACTCGCACGGACCAGCAATCCTTCACCGCCCTCGGCACTAATTTTTTCTCCCGCCATAAAAAGAAAAAAAAGTTTTTTTTTTCTCTTCCGGTTCCCTTCACTCTTTCTTTTCCTTCATCTTCCCAACGGGCATCATGGAGAGCACACGGGTTTTTGTCTCGGGTCTCCCTCCTACTATTTCAAATGACCAGCTACGGAAGCACTTTGCTACTCGCTTCCAGGTCACCGATGCCCATGTCCTGCCTAAACGCCGCATCGGCTTCGTAGGCTTCAAGAGCCACGATGACGCTCAGCAGGCGGTTGGCTATTTCAACAAGACATATATGAAAATGTCGAAGATCTCCGTAGACATTGCTAAACCAGTATGTCTACTCTTTTGTCCCCAACCGTTCTCTCTGTTTGCCCCTGTCCCTCGCTGACCCGTCGAAGCTGGTCTGGAAACTGACCATATTTTAGATTGACTCCGAGCCGGATCATTCACATAAACGTGCCAAGGAGAGTAGATCTTCCGATGCCACAGATACGCTCAAACGTAAACGGGGCGATGAAGATGCCCCCAAGGACCCGAAACTGCAAGAGTATCTTTCCGTAATGCAGCATTCGTCCAAGACCCAGACCTGGGCTAATGATGATAACGCCCCCAACCCCTCCGAGGAACACTCACTTGAAAAAGACCAGCCTGAGGAGGAGGACACCCAGGACCTCACCTTTGCCCAGCGCAAGAAGGCTAAATTTGGGGAAGCTGAACAACGCACATCCTCGAGGAAGCAGGAGCAGGAAGAGCCAGAGCCCATGGTGGTTGATGCTACCGGCGAAGATCACGATGAGCAACAGACGGAGCAACATAAAGATGAGGAGAAAGCGCCTGTCTCGGACATTGACTGGCTTCGGTCAAAGACGAGTCGTCTACTGGGCTTGTTGGATGAAGACGAACAGGCTGAGTTTGAATCTCGCGAACCGCCGAAACCGGCCGTTCAAGAAGCAGTATCGGATTCAGAAGAGGATACCGCGCATGCTGAGAGTGCGACGGTGAAGGTTGATGATACGCCCGCAACACCTGCCGCTCCTGAGGTCGAGGTCGATACGAATATCGAGAACATTCGTCTCTCGGCTCGGTTGTTTGTACGAAACTTGGCCTATGACACGACGGATTCTACGTTAGGGTCATTATTTGCTCCGTTTGGCACAATTGAAGAGGTTAGTCTTAATTCCCCTTCTGTTTTGTTTCTTCCGCTTCTTTTTTCCTTTGCTTTTTCTTTTTGTTTTTTATACCCCATGCCCGGCCGCTCGCGTGATGAACATCCTGATAGGGACATCCGATGCAAAAGCATATGATGTGAACAGGAAAAGAGTATTTTAGTAGATGCCTCTCCTATCTGATGAGCAATGGTCATTTGAATGTCGTGTCTTTTACGTATCGCACTTTAGGAATACGCGCTGACTGCTTAGATCCATGTTGCTTTTGATACTCGGGTTTCGAAGAGTAAAGGGTTTGCCTACGTCCAATTCGTCGACCCGGATTCGGCTGTAGAGGCTTATAGGAATCTCGACGGCAAACAATTTGAGGGTCGTTTACTACACATCCTACCCGCATCCGCCAAGAAGACGTATAAGATTGATGAGCATGAATTGTCGAAGTTGCCATTGAAAAAGCAAAAACAAATTAAGCGGAAGTTGGATGCTTCGTCAGCCTCATTTAGTTGGAATTCCCTTTACATGAACGTGAGTTACCTTGGTCACTCCAATCACATTCGAAGCTAATTTTCGCAGGCTGATGCGGTTATGTCTTCCGTCGCCGAGCGCATCGGCGTCTCCAAATCAGATCTTCTGGATCCCACGTCTGCCGATGCGGCCGTGAAGCAAGCCCATGCTGAAACGCATGTTATTCAAGAAACGAAAGCCTACTTTACCGCCAATGGCGTTAACATAGATGCCTTCAAACAGCGAGAACGTGGAAACAC
This sequence comes from Aspergillus candidus, assembly GCF_002847045.1. NCBI lineage: Eukaryota > Fungi > Ascomycota > Eurotiomycetes > Eurotiales > Aspergillaceae > Aspergillus > Aspergillus candidus. The sequence continues at coordinate 178,901 of NW_020194042.1, read as the reverse complement.
GGCTATCCTGGTGAAGAATTTCTCGTTTGGCGTCAAGTCAGATGAGATCAGGAAGCTGTTCGAGCCGTTTGGGCAGATTACACGCCTATTGATGCCACCTAGCGGGACGATAGCGATCGTCGAGCTCTCGCGACCGGACGAGGCGCAAAAAGCCTTTAAGGGGTTGGCCTATCGGAAAGTAGGAGATTCAATTCTTTTTCTCGAAAAGGCCCCAAAGAATTTGTTCGATGGGACGGCAACGCCGTACAAGCCGGCAGAAGCCAAGGCTGTCTCGCAGGGATTCTCTACAGCTGACACCTTTGCGGCCAACGAACCCGATGAGGCAATCGCTACTGCCGCCACCGCTACGCTCTTCGTAAAAAATCTGGCCTTTTCCACAACCAACGAGGCCTTCCTCGACGTCTTTCGGCCGCTGGACGGCTTTATTTCGGGTAGGATCAAGACAAAGCCGGATCCGAAACACCCGGGACAGACCCTCAGTATGGGTTTCGGGTTCGTTGATTTCAAGTCAAAGCAGCAGGCCCAGGCTGCTCTGGGTGCCATGAATGGCTACAGACTTGACGGCCATGAACTGGTCGTAAGGGCATCCCACAAGGGCATGGATGCGGCCGAGGAGAGACGGCGCGAGGATACGGCGAAGAAGGTGGCGGCGAGGAGAACCAAAATCATCATCAAAAACTTGCCATTCCAAGCCACCAAGAAGGACATCAGATCGCTTTTCGGTGCCTACGGACAATTGCGGTCTGTTCGGGTGCCTCAAAAATTCGATCGGTCGGCTCGCGGTTTCGGCTTTGCGGATTTTGTAAGCGCTCGCGAAGCGGAAAACGCCATGGATGCCCTGAAAGATACGCATCTTCTGGGGAGAAGGTTAGTGTTGGAATTTGCCAACGTGGAAGCCATCGACGCCGAGGAAGAGATCCGGCAAATCGAGAAGAAGGTAGGGGAGCAGTTGGACAGGGTCAAACTGCAAAAGCTCACGGGCACGGGGCGCAAGAAATTTACCGTAGGAGCCCAGGACGAGGAGGACTAAGACTCAAGTGCTCGCTGTCTTCCCTCCCTACGCATAAGAACGGGGGATCTGATCAATGGTGGGCTCCCCGGCCAACACCCCCTTGCGTGACCGAGTGTCGAAGAGGAGAAATAAGACGCCCAACACGTTCCCTGTGTCCTGTCAAGGCCGGCCCTGCCTACCCTCCGACGCGTCCTGCAAAGGCCCGTCGCCTCGTGCAGGTAAATTTAGTTAGTTATACCCCATTTTAGGATATCCTTAAACATCTCGAATTCAAGGCTTCTTATCCCCTCATCCTATATCGACTCCTATATCACACTAGTCTACCCGACCACGTCCCCTAGATGCCTATGGGAGACCAGGTTCGGAGTCTGATTCCTCTGCCTGCATTCCTGCTGCTCCTTCTCTCAAGAGTTGTTTACATTCCTCACCCGTGGAGATTTGTTTCTAGTTGGCCACGGCGCATTCCAAAACTGATCTTCGCTACAACTGCTCCTCATCGGTGATGTTTACCAGGGTAACCATCCGCATTTGCGGCCTGGTGACCGTCCGACATGCTGGGACGGTCACCGAAGAGGTGTTCACTGGATTGTTCGCCCTCGGTACCCCTTGCGTCGAGGGATCGTTCGTCCGCATCGAGCATGCTCGCTCTTCCTGATTTGCTGCCACAGGGCGACGCCCACTCTCGTCCCTACCCTTTGACAGAGCGCGCCTTGACAAGGGAACCCGCCTTGGCTAGTCGTGGGGATTGCCCTAGAGGGGTGCAACCGAACGTGAAGCGCGGTTCAACAATGTAGATACCACCCTTCTTCCCAAGGAAAGGCAATGGCGTTCTCTATAAACACCTTGGACTTCGCTCCCACATTCTATTTCCCAGTTTCTTACATTCTCTTCCAGGGGTCTGCGTGCTTGGTCTTTGGTCTGTGACTGCTGCTGCGTTCTTTGCCTGGTGGTCAACATTTGCGGTCCTGTCCCATCGCATCTCTTTGGAATTTGCCATTCTTGAGAGAGCTTATCCAGGTCTGCTCCCATGGCTACCGACTGGCAGCCTGAGTGCATCATCCCCCAGAGCCAGCCAGCGCTGGAGAGTGTGGGAGCCCATTCAGAGCGGGTTCTCCAGAACACCTCTGGCAACGTCCAGTCCTATTCAGAAGACCTTGCCCACAGCGACCCGATGGGGCGGGATGCCTATTTGCAGCAATTCGCCTACAAGTATCCTTCTCATCTTCCGCCGGCTGCACCCACTCCAGTACCGTCGGTATCAGCCAGCGTTCACAACTCGCAGCTGCTGGCCAGCAGGGCCCATGCGAGGAGGCAGCGGCGGTTGAATTCCGCCAACCACTTTCCCCCTGGCCCTCGGAGGCGCAGCTATCTAAAATCCCAGAAGTATCTGGAGTATCGTCGTCGTCCTCGACGGGACACCGGAAAGGATGGCGAACCCGTGTGGTCTGATGAGCTAGAGGATGCTTTCCAGCAGGGTAGGCACATGCAAACTCACCAGCGATGGAAAAGTGAATACTAACGTAATCTAGCTCTCGAAGCGAACCCTCCAATGGGTCGAAGGAAATGGTCGGGCCGTGGAAAGTCGTATGGGCGGAACGAGCTCATTGCAGAGTTTATATACAACACCACAGGCAAAAAGCGGACCAGAAAACAAGTTTCTAGCCATTTACAAGTCCTGGACTCGTTCCTGAAGGGAGATCCCGATTGTAAGATATTTGCCACAGTCCAACTAACGAAGACTGACACCATACACAGGGGAGCGCTTAGTCCGTGAACAGCAAGCAGAACGATCGAACAGCCAGTCTCACTCGGCTGGTTCCAGTTGGCGGACTTCCATGGAGCATCCACTATCGAGTCATTACAGTCACCCCTCGAGCTATCATGACCCCTCGCGGTCTATGCATCTTTATGGTGGGGAGCTCCCCCCGCCACATTTTGCCTTGAGCTCGATGAATAACTCCACGCCAAATATGATCCACGGTCTTAGTTTCGACATGTGGGTGAGCGCACCGAACAAACCGGATCGGGTCGAGGAGGCTTTTCACGCGTACACGTGTTTGCAAGGCGACCAGCGACACCCTGTCGGGCCTCCAATGCCGCTGGAGAGCCTTATCAACTGGCGTCATTCATTCCCCCGTCTTGGTGATTTGATGGCTGATGTGAATACCCCAATAAACTGCGATATCATCCTGCTGGAGACCAATCTGAAGTTGATGGATGATTTCCCACCCACTGGATCCCGGCTGGGAACCCAGCTGCAACTCGACTATTCCCATCCCACTGCGGGGGATACTTCGATGATCCACGATATGGACAACTGGGGTTGCAGCACCTATATGTACGAGGATGGCCAGACGATGTTGGAAGCCCACCACCGGGTCTCTAAACCAGCTTCTCCGAAAATCAAGCCCCCGTTCGAGTCGATATGGTGGGCCAAGCTATTCACTGACCTCACGCAAGAGAAGCGGGTAGCAGAGAGGGAGGGGAACCACTATGCTGCTGACGAACACGCCCGAAAATACTTTCGCTCTCTGACCGCAGTCCAGGAAATCCGGGCCACCCCGAACAGCTCTCGGCGGCTATCGAATCCGTACGGGGCGCAGACGGGGGAGGAAAGCCAGCGCATGGCGATCCTGCTCTGGAAGTTCCGCCAAACCCGACCTGGGGAGGCAGGAACAACCACCTGGCGGCGGCTGATTCCCCCACCGAGCCGAGTCGCTACGAACAGTCCACGAACAGCATCCGGCATCGACCTTCCGCCGCTCTCACTGGATGCGCTGCTTTCCAAGCCGGCTTCTAGCGCCTACCATGCACCACAACCACAGGATTCACTCCACAACAACGCTTCTCAACCCCCCTGGCTATATCAACCGCCAGCAGAGAACCTTCCTAATATCTATTCGACAGGGTCATTCGATTTCCTCAACGCGATCACTCGACCCGAAGAAGGCTTAAACGATAGAACCGCCGTCAGCTCGGTGCTAGACCCATACCCTGCTATACCACCAGCGGATACCAGTCAACCTTCGCATCTCAGCGGCGGAAATTCGGGCCCGATGATGCTTCAGGTGCCCGATATATCCTTGTCTCACTCGAACCTCGGTGGGTATGGAATGAGCCATGATGGGCACTACGTGCCATCCCAGTCGCACGGAGTCGGCGTTCATGATAATCAGGGCGTGCTCAACAACATTTTTGGATCATCCACGCAGCCCCTTGACGACCTCAGTCACAATCATGCGGCGTGGTCCGCCACTCCAGCGACAACTCTCCCCGGTGACATGGGCAACAACTACAGCCATCTATCATACCAACCGTCGGAGCACCCAGCACCCGTGTCGCGGGGATCGCATGGCGGTCAGTTTGAGGGTCTAATGAGCGCGGATGATCTGGGCCTGGACAAAATCGTGAGCAACATGCCGAACGAACAGAACCTGAACGGCGCTGGGCAAGACCACACGCATCAATCATATACGGAGGGGAATCATGCGGAGGCTGGCTAAGCAGCGTCTTCCGGTGAATGGGTTTACTTTATGATATTCATGGGCATTAAAAGTATCGTTCGTGGGGGCGTGTTACTGTGGAGTTTAGCGAGTGTCGTTGGATTGATTGGTTTACAATATCTGCTATTTGGCATACCTGCCCACCTACCCTAGTATCTAATACTCTCTCATAATGATACCATAATTGCTGATCGATCAGTGCTTCGGGTGTGCAATGCATAGTTCCATCCTTAATGAAAACACCAGGGAGTATAAGAGAAGACGAGAACATGGAAATGCTTTAAGTCAATCGACGACAGGTCTCCAGGGTATAGTGTATCTTTGTACTTCGCTAGGAGGGGAAGAACGACGCTCTTTATATGGGATCTACACTTATCGGCCAGACAAATCCTGGAGGAGAGATATATGTTAGTCTAAATATTGATCATTCTTGATCACATGATGCAACTGCCAGTCTCAGCCTCGTCGCGTCGACCCCGCTCTTCTCCTATCCACACAATACCTGACCGCGACTTGTGGGTCTTCGACTTAGTGTGATCGCAATGATCCTTGTCGTGTAATCCGCCAAAGGCCCTATACTGAATGACTTTCGTCAAAGCAGTATACCTTCTCCTATCATGCCCATCGAAGAATCAAGATGACCAGCAACATTAGGCCATTTGGGCTGACGGTCATTCATAACCCTCCCGAGACGGCAACAGTTGAGTATGTGGTAGCCTTGCAGGGATCCTACCACAATAATTTCGTCCATGCAACTGACATGTATGGTTCGCTAGCATTGTCTTAGTCCACGGGCTCAGTGGCCATCCAAAAGATACATGGACTAGCGACACGGGCACTTTTTGGCCTGCTGATTTGTTACCACATGCACTGGGCCAGTCTCGGGCTAGAGTGCTCACTTACGGGTACGATGCCTCTGTACAAAATTTTACAGATGGTAACGGCTCTGGTGGAATACACGGCGTTGCTGAGACCCTGGTGTCATCACTCGCAGCGAACAGAAATGTGAGGGAACCGTGACGGCATGTGTACTGTGGCTATCTCGTTCGACTGACACCTGGACAGCTTCGAGGATGCTCTGAGAGACCCATTATATTCATTTGCCATTCTCTCGGGGGCATCGTTGTCAAAAAAGCTCTCATCTATTCGCACTCCGTCTCCAACAAGAGAGTGAAGCACCTGAGATCGGTTTTAGTATCAACATATGGATTGATATTCCTGGGAACCCCACACAATGTTGACGATGCTGGGCAATGGAGCATGGCTCTGCAAATGCTATGCGAAGCGATACTGCCTCAGCAGCTCGTCCAATCTTCCCCACAGCTAATAAGGACCTTGAGTGAAAATAACGAATCTATAAGGGACACCAACAGCCTTTTTGCAGATTTGTGGAATAAATTCCATGTTTGTTTCTTTTACGAAACCGAGGGCATCAGTCTTGAAGGATACAAGTATGTGGTAGTGGATGAACGCAGTGCTGCCCCGATCATAGAAGGCGCTGAGCGTGCTGGAATCGCAGCCGATCACATCCATATGTGCAAATTTGATGATGCAAGCGCCACATACTGGAAATTCATGGCGGGAATTCTTTCGAGATATTGCATTGAGGCACCCCACGTCATCGAAACTCAATGGATCCAGGAAAGGCAGGAGAGACATATTCAGGAAGAAACAAAATCCGAAGGTACGGAAATTTACTAGGACAAGTCGAGCTTTGTGCTGATTATACAGAGTTTGCACCGTCTATCGAAGACAAGCCCAATGAGCAGATCATTGGTATGCAGTACAATGTCCCTGTCCCAAGACTACTACAAGAACAACATTTTTTGTGGGATGTACAACAAAACTTAGAGCCACAGCCGCTTTTTGTAGTCCCCCCAGGATTCCTTCCCAATAAGACTTTTTTTGGACGGCAAAAGGAGCTGGAGATACTGCATTATCGCTTTTTTAATGTTAAACGTCGCGAGTCAAGTCCGTCTTGCATCCTTATAAGTGGACAGCCTGGTTCTGGGAAGACGCATCTAGCGCGCCAATATACCTGGTACCACCGGAACGACTATCCAGGAGGGATATTCTGGATCGATGCCACGTCTCATCAGTCGATGCTCACATGCATTAAGAGTGTTACAAGTGCCATGCTTCTGGACGAAAATGAGCGAGCCATCAAAAGGGGGAAAACAAGCATCTTTGATTCACAAGATCCTGTTGTCTTTCGAGAATGCCTCAGTACTAGAGAGGGATGGCTCCTTGTTTTTGATGGCCTCATCTTTGATAACGACAAGGAGCTCTCGGATTTCAGCCAATTTCTAATCCCTAACAGGAGATGCAGTATTCTATATACCTCCGAGGATGTGACGCTGAGCAAAAAGCAGCAGTTGTTTGAGCCATACTGTGTTTGGGTGCCACCCTTGCAGATTGAAGATGCCTGTAAAATGCTGTTCAGAGAGCTTGGTATCAGGAGTCCAACCACAGAGCAGAGGGAAAAGGCCAAAGAGATTGCACTCCATTATGACTGCCTTCCGGGACCAATACATTCAGTCGGCCTAGAGATACATGCAACAGGCGGACCCCTTGAAGGATTCCAGCTTAATTCGCATTTGTCAGATCCTGAAGTTCGACAGCCGTTTCTGAACAATGTGCTTTCTCTTCGCCGCAGGAACCACCGTGGAGCTAATGAACTCCTCAACCTGATCTCTTTCCTCGATCATACAATACCTGTCTCTCTCATCGAAATGGGAGCAAGCTCTCTAGCGAGAATCCGCTCTGGACAAGGTGGAAATATCGATGAACCATTAGGGATTCTTGTCCGCTATGGAGTCATTGGTATAACATTTAAGCCCCCGGATGCACCCACACCTAACGAGGCCCAGAAAAGCCGGAGGAGCTTCTCTAGATCCACTTGGGCGAAGCCCGACAAGCCAACCCTGGTGGAGCGCGTTGGTAATATATTTAGAGGGCGTGGGAAGAACAGTCCCAAAATACGTGAAAAATCCAAAAATTCCTCGAAAAATACGACTATGGGGGAAGATGGTATATATCTAGATCCACTTATAACCACCGACATTATCACGGTGGACAAAGACGTCCAAGCTTTCTGTCGTGACGAGCTGAGAGCTGAGGATAAAAACAGGAACGGAGGCAGCCCTCGCGGAGACGTTGCGGGGATTTACGACACTTGGCTCATCCGAGCAACAAAATTTCTTTGCAAGTCTTTTGAAAACCTTCGACGTCAGGCTCCTTCAGTGTTCATAATTGCTGTGAACCACCCCATGTACATGTCGAATGCTAAAGCACTGGCTGGCAACTTCCCCAAAGATTTATCTTCGGCACCAGCTACAGTTAAAGAGGCCCATAAAAATCTGAATCTACTGATGCAATATATATCTTTCAGTAAAGAAACAGAAACGCAACCTAGAGGTTTGATATATCATTGGTCGAAAGAGCCTTCATCTCCAGGGTTATTTTTAATGGATGTCGAAGTCGAAGCAGTGCCATCCGCAGAGGGTCTGAACCGGATCGACTCTCGTGCGAGCAATGCTTCGCGAGAAGGTAAGATCTTGATCCTGGAAGCTGGTTTTGATGTGGTACCGCTTACACGCAAATTCCGTTCCTAGATATCCCACATGTCAGCGATGAAGATCGTATAGACAGCGGTACAGTGGAGGAAGATCTCGACGAAGATGACACCTCCCTGGATAGTAACACGACGAACGTGCCGCCTCCAGAAAAACCTAAGACACCTAACTTCAGCGAGAAGCACAAGGGAGGCAATTATCATTCTAGCGAAGCATCCGTCTCCGACAATCTGCAGTCGCCCCCTGCTTCGGGCGAGAAATTTGACCCGAAAAGTACAGTAGAGTCTGTGTCACAGTACATCTCTGATCAAATATTCTCAAAGAGGGCCTCCCCTACCCTAGACACAGAACCTATCACAATTTCCCAGAAAGTCGAAGTACAGACAATTTACTCTGATGCATCGACAATTGATCCGTTTATCAAGGATGCATACATTCAGGAGCTCGCAAATCTGCTTCTTAATGAGGTTTACCAATATCGAACGGATAGCAGTTCCATCAACCGAGTTGCTACGGCCTTGCCTGGATGTTTGAAAGCATTCTCATTGAGATTTGGATTCACCCGAACATCAAAGATACATCGCAATATTATGGCGTTTATCCACAAACACCGTCGGTAAGTGTTCAAGCAAAATTCATTCATTGCTAAATCTTGCATTTGTGATGCTCATGGATGATGGAAATAGAGATATTACCGATGCGTTCGTTGACGGGTCGGCAGAAAGCCAGTACAAACCAGATGATGTTAGCCATAGTGACAAAATGAGTTTGACTGAACTCATGGATCTCTGGCGTAAACACGATAAAGGTCCTATGGATGAAGATATTCAAGATCAGCATATTGAACGAGACTGGGAGGAAAGCGAATCTGTTAACGCTCCATCCACGCCGATCCTCGACAACAGTGATGGGTACGATAGAGAGGATATTGATTTGCCAGAGCTCAGGAAGTACCGTCACTCGATCATAGAGACCGCTGCATACAAATGGCTCTTGACAGACCTAGGCAAACACTGCTTTCTCATTCCGTCCGACCCTGATGTGATGACCGAGATTAGACAGAAAATTCTACAGAGCCTACCGACGACGCAGAGATTTAGCAGAAGGGTGCCATCTGCTTCATATAAAATGACATACAATGTTGATTGGGACCCACTGTCATTTTTGAAGGACCAGGGATACAAGGAAGAGCCTTCTGAGGCCGTCGCAACGGCCATCACATTGACAGGCTCTGCCAACACAACTCAGGCACTAACAAGCTCACAGTACCTTGAGCAGACATGGCCCTCCTCTGCACCACTGGTTCTTGAGATTATCCAGCAGGCTCTTAGGAGCCAGCGAGGAGATCATGCTACAGGTAATTTGACAATATCCTAAGGGGGTTCATCGCGTTAACTTAGTGATTGAACTAGGCGAACTTTCCGACGGCACGGAATTTACAATATGGATTGAGACACCTAACCCGTCTGGAAAAAACACGCTGCTTGTCGAGGTCATTGGCACTCCCTATTCAGTTGCTGAAATAGGAGAGCAAATGGCCTGGATTGGTGCCTCCCTTCGCTCGTCACCATATCAAGGAGTCGCATTCAGCCGACCAATGGTAGACAATATTCGCGTCATTCAAGGAAAGGGCAAGGCTCCAGCAAAAGCTTATCTTGCAGAGCTGCAAAGCGACATCGGGTTCCAGGTTTATTCAAAACAGCCATCAGAGGCGAACGGCCTGTGCTGGCATGGCCTATTCCGGAATCCCGTGGTTGTAGAGGGCTTTCCAATTTTACGGCGGCCTGATGAGAGAACAGTGAGTGGCCTTGAGGTACCGTTATACATTATGGCTGGCCTTGCACAAGCAAGATACGTGAATACTTTCATGGGTAGGGTATATGTCAAAGGGTTTTCGACTATGCTGGTCCCGACTGAGCAGTGTGATGACATGACTATGTGGCATCTGGTTCACAACAGGAACGGAGATAGAATATCCTACCTAGACAGCCCAGTCATCCCTACAGAACAAGTAACGATCCCACAGCTTGAGAAAGCTCGCCATGTCCTTGGGTGGTGCTCGGAAGCTAAGTACCTCGCGGGTATGTTCTAAAAAGAAGAAGCCCTTATGGCTGCTGACGAGATCTGCTAGGAACATCGGATATCAGCTATCAGATAGCAGGGTCTCGACTTCCAAAGCCCCGTGATGATTGCATCCTTGACCAAACATCTGTCTCAAGTGGACAGATGATAGTTGGAGGAGTGCCGTTTGCCGTTGGCTACAAAGATACGCCATTCCACATCTCGCGTGGTGGCTACATCAGGAAGCTCAAATGGATTTTCAAAAAGTCGGTAGTGATTTGGGATGAGGGAGAAAAGCGGGGATGGCTGAACAACGGGACAAGCGCCCTGTTGCACCTTGTCTGTGCCTCTCTTGTGCATGATAGCAAAGACGAGTTCAGCTCGGAATTTCTGTTTCGATGGGAAGATCTACAGAAAGCACCGGTTCCTTTTTCAAACAAGCCCCACGCTGCCATTTCCGTGCTTCTGAACCACACCAACCGCAGGCTCAAGATCTACCCTGAAAAAGACGATTTCGTCCGTTTTGAAGACCGGGTAGAGCATTTCTTGAACATCCTAGAGCAGATCATTGACCATCAGGTGCTCGCGGCAGGGCCGGACGGCAATCTCTACAAATCCAAACGTATCCCTCGGGCGCACCTGGAAGGTTGGGATTTTCATGACCTGTCAAGTGACATCGATCCTGTTTATCCGAGGGTTGCAACACTTCCTACAATGGGCAAGGGATGGGTTGACTTCGTCCGTTCCATCCCTGCTATAACGTTGCTGGGACGCGGGTTCGGGGACTTACTACAGCCTGAAAATGTTTCCTGTACTCATTGGGCCTCACTTCCCAGAGACAAGTACTACCTTGCTGCAGGAATTGCTGACTTGGAAGAAATAATGGATTCATCCGGAGATAAGACAATGTATCCCATCAGGTTGACAGAAAATCTCACGTGGCATAATCTTGAGACGGCATTCGCGCCTTGCGAGTGTGTCAGTGGCCATGAGAAACATTTGGACGTTGTCCAGGTGATTTTACCGCCTACAGTATTGGATGAAAGCGGAGTCCCGAGGAGTCCCGTTGATTTTGAAGAAAGTGGAGCTGTTGTTTTCGGGTATAACGAGAATATTCAATGGTGCTGGGACGATCACGGCGACCCGGAAAAGGGCTCACTCGAGTACTTCGATAACCAATCCTCGTTCAAGGAGTCGGATCGTGGAAATCACCTGACGGTGCTATCTAGTGAAACCGCAACTGATAGTGCACAAGTATCGAGGGCCACAAGTCCATCAATGGAGGACCTGGTGGAAGAACCCAGAGATGTGATCTCTAATCGACTCGAACCACTGACTAAATCTTATACCAAGTGGAAACTGGAGGGATTAGTGGCGGAGGACTACTCAATTGGCATTGTATGCGCATTGCCGTTAGAGCTACTCGCTGTGCGTGCGCTTTTTGACATGACGCACCCTGACATCCACGTGGCTGCAGCGGACTCCAATCACTATGCGCTGGGTAACATGGGTAGACACAAAGTGGTAGCTGCATGCTTGCCAGACGGGGAGTACGGGACCAACTCGGCAGCAGATGTCGCTTCAAACTTGCGTCGAACATTCCCAGCGGTCAAATTCTGTCTGCTCGTGGGAATAGGCGGCGGCGTTCCCTCTTCGCGGAACGATATTCGGCTCGGCGACGTGGTCGTGAGCAAGCCCATTGGCACGAATCCCGGTGTGATGCAGTACGACATGGGCAAAGCTCTTGAGAACGGAATTTTCGAGCAGCAAGGGTTCTTGCAACCGCCGCCACGACTGGTCATGACTGCTCTCAGTAATCTGAAGTCTGACCCTCACCTCTCGCGGACGCCGCTCCAAGGCTACATCGAGGAGATTGCTGCCTGCAGAAGGGAGTACCGATATCCGGGGGCAGAACAAGACAGGCTATTTGTGAGCGAATTTGCACACGATCCGCGATACCCCACCTGCGACCGTTGCAGTCTCTCTCACCAGTGCAGAAGACCAGGACGGCCTGATACCCACCCACGCATACACTACGGGCTCATAGCGTCGGGGAATCGAGTTGTGAAAGACGCGCGACTGCGGGACCAGTGGAGCCGAGAGAAGAACGTCCTATGTTTTGAAATGGAGGCGGCAGGGATAGTGAATACTTTGCCGTGTCTGGTTGTGCGTGGGATCTGTGATTACTCGGACAGCCACAAAAACAAACGGTTCCAGGAATACGCAGCTGCGACTGCGGCGTCATACGCTAAGCTACTGCTATCCTACATGAAAGAGACGAACGACCTGGAGGGAGTATTGCGGCCGCCAAAGATGGACGAAACTGCTCTTCTCAACGTGTTTAGAAGGGGGTTTTCATTCCTGGCATGGGGAAATGCGTGATGTTGAAGTAACATGTCTGTACATAGCAATAAAATCCTACAAGCTTATGGTCTTATCACGTACACATCTCCTTAGAGCTGACGACCCAATTCTGCAAATACGGCCAATCAATATACTTCGTCGTCCACCCGGCCAGGTTTTAAAATTTACTCTTTCTCCCAATTGGCAAAAGCACAAACTCCCACTCAACACCCAACATGAAAACTCGACCATCCCAACTCATCAAGCCCTCCTCCCCAGCTGCAAAAAGCACTCTCTCATACGCGTTCTCTCCCCTGATCCCCACCGTCACCGAAACTAACCCATCGGGGAGATCTCCCGGATTAGGCACAAACCGCAGTCGGCAATTCGTGAATACATTCTCATTTCCCTCACCACGCACGCCGAATAACTCCTCCCATTTACGCGCTGCGCTGAGGGTATCTTTACTATTGCTGTAGTCTCCGGTTGCTAGCCGACACGTAACACCTAGTAGTTGCAGATGCGTACGACGGGACATCTCACGCGAGTAAGTAGGATAGTCGGCTCCGCAGGGAGGCCAGGGTGCTATTGGAGTGTCTGCAAATGACGGTATATTCGATTGCTGCTGGTTTGGAGTGTAGGTGTCTAGCTCGGGCATTATGTTTCCTATTCCGCAGTCGTCCGCTGATCAGTACCATAACCCTGGCATTATCAAGGGGTACGAGGGGTAAAAAAAAAAGAAAAAGCACAAACCAGGAATACCCTTCGGACTAAATTGCGTACGGTCTACACTCCCACTACTACCATCACCCTCACTAGCACGCTGTCGTAACACAACCGTCGCCAACTTCTGCTCCTCTATGAGCTGCGTACGCGCTGCAGTGTCACCCACCTGCATGATGAGCATGTATCCGCCGTCTCTGCCGCGCTTGTGGAGGAGTCGACTCGCTGCGGTGGGTGTGATAGGGTCTATTGGGGAGAGAACTTCGATGATGTCGCCTCCTAGGGGGACTATACACATACGACATCGTTAGGTTTGCGGGTTGATTCTCGGCTGGTATAGGACCTGGTAAATGGACGTACCGAGAATGTTGCGTAAACCAAATTCTGCGACTTCCGGCTCGCGATTGATTACTTCTGTGTTGAGGATTTTCGTCTGTTGCTTTGGTTAGTTAGGTGTACTAACTGGGAGACTTGGGGAGAAGGGTAAGTGGGGAGAGAAGAGGTACAATTTGGCGTTCGGCTTGGGGGAGGTCGTGGACGAGGAAGGCGATTTGGCGGAGGCGGATGGGCTCGGTCATTGTGTTATTTTGGCTTCAGATAATGTTGAAAAGCTTGGGTGTTGATATGGGGACGGTGAATGTTTGGGGAGATGTCGGCTGCTGGGATGCGGGGATTGTCCATCCTCGGTACAGGGATGTCTATATGAGGCGGCCAATGCCAGGCTGCATATGTATGTCTTCGTATTTCTATAGAGAACTGCTCTAAGCCATGGCAAGACCCTGGAATGAACGATGATTGTATATTTGGTAAGGCGTCTTAAATAATGAAAATAGATGTTAATAAACTGACAAACCACGAAGAAAAAGTATAGTATAGTACAGTACAGTATAGAGCAGACCTATCCAATAAACAACCAAGCCACCAACCCAATCCAAGCTCCACCAACAATAATCGTCAAAACCGCAGCACCGGCTTTGTCGCCAGTGGTAATAGGTGCCGGTTTCTTATTTCCACCCTTTTCGCTATCACTACCCGCATTAGGATCACTCTTACTATTGCCGCCCGTCTTCACAGACACAGGTGGCTTGTTCGACCGGACGATGAGATTCGACAGGAACGCACCCAGCGCGCTCATCTGCTGCTCCATGCCCGTGCTGCCGTCGTACTTATCCTTGTACCAGCGCTGGCCGCATGCGTTCTTGGGGCCTGTGCAGGAGCGCGCGGCTGCCTGCGCGGTGGATTCCAGCTTCGGGATGATGCGCTCGGCGGTGCTTGGGACGATTTGAGTCACGAAGGCGAGCCACGTCGTGTACAGACTTTTGTAAGTTTTCATGTTGTTATCGCAGGTTCCGACTTGCTCGCAGTAGACTTCGACCATGGTTTGGCCGTTGGGGTTGAAGCCGTCGTATTTCATCGGGAAGAACTGCTTGAGTCCGTAGTCGAGGAGGCCGTTGACTCTTTTGAGCCACTTTTCGTCGCCGTTCGTCTGCGTCTTGTTAGCATGGTGTTGGTGTGGAAAGGGCGGGTTGGTGGGGGATACAGACCAGGTTGTAGAGGTACGCGGCCCCTGTCATGTAATGCCCATAATTGTATGTCCACTGCTCGTTACCGGACTCCTTGCACTGCGAGTCAACGCTGACAGTATCGGCGACGTGCCAGGTTTGATCATTCAGGAGCGGCGTAGACGCCGACCAGTCCCAGATCTTGATCGCCCAGTCCTTGTACCTCTTGTCGTCGGTGTACATGGCTAGCCGGGCCGCCAGGTGGAACAAGCCCCCGTTGGAGACACTATTTTTGAGTTCCCACCCCGGAAGCCAGTTCCACATCTGCCAGCGCAAGCCACCGCCGCAGTTTCCCATGTCCCACCGGGCGATCTGCGTGTTGTAGACGGCCTGCGCGAGGGACAGCCAGGAGGGGCCACCTTTGGGATCGGGGAATTGCATCTCGGCTGCGGTGATAGCCGCTATGCCCCAGAACATTTGATCGTCGTTGCCCTGTGATGATCATTAGTTGTTTGATTTGGATGATCGCCGGGCAGCGGGAAGCAGGAGCGTTGTGGGGGTAGAGGGGGGGCATACGAGCCAGCTAGTCGCATTATCAGGCATGTAGTCATGTTTATCACCCGACTGATGCACCATGCCTTGCGTCGACGCGGCGTTATAGGTGTCATCGTCCGTTACGCGCCAATACTCGATCATGTGCATGAACATGATACTGGCCTCCCACCAGGTGCCATCGAGTTTACCGGGCGTTTGACCGGACTCGTTGCCCTTGTAGTAGTGCATCATGCCCCAGGCGGCCGTGGAAGCGGCATCCCGAAGGGATTCTTCATTTTCATCAGTAAATCATGATCGGCTGCAAGGAAGGCCACTGTGGAGAGGTGGAGAAGGAGAAGAAAAACCCACCATCGCTCTGGATATCCAAGTCGATAGCCGTAGCCGAGGGGACCAACAGCATGGCCAGCCATACTGTCGGCAGATATGACGAAAGCTTCATCACGAGGGGCAGCCGCAAGCTTCCAAACCGGGTATATTAATGATCAACAGAGACGAACGGGCACACGAAAAGAGGCCGTCCGGGGCCCAAGGATCCTCGCTGCAGGCGGCTCTGTCCGATCCTCGAATTTCCGTCCAGCTGTGTGTGTCCAGCGTCCAGTCGCGTGTCGCGACAGACTAACAGGAAGCGATAGACTTAATCCTGTCTACTAGCGTCTTACTCTACCAGCTCTGTCCTGATCGACTCGACTCTGTTCATCCAATGGGTGGTGAACAAGCTCCGAAAGAAACCGATCTTCTGCTAGGGGTACTCCGACGCGTGGAAGACGTGAGTGTGTGAGCGAGGGAATGCTGAGAGAGTGCTGAGGGAAGGAGGTCAGATCCTGGTTGACAAAAGTCAGAACTAAGGAGTCGTTCACAGCCCCTTAGGTGCTGATCCAAAGCCAATCCGAGACGAGTCGACGAGTAGCTGCAGCCGTTTTGTTACAAGAAACACCTTTACACAAGCGTGACAAAGGATGGTTGGATGGATTTGGGGAAGGATCAGGATCGGACGCCTGAAATGAACTTTGTATAATATTTACTGATATCTTTGGATATCATTGGGGGAAACTACCGCTTAAATTGTCCAGGATGAGATCCTTCCGGCCCTGACCGGGCTTTCCCAGGGGCAATATCATGCTGTTTGTAACATGGGCATAATCCACCAACCCTGGGATTGGAGCCTGAGGAAGGGACTAACCCGTCATGGAGATATTTTGTCAATGCTGACTTTTCTATTATTATTCAATCCCATGAGGCTGGTGTCTGATGGTGGGGGGGTATGCGTTCGGTCTAAAAGCACTAAAGCCACTAAATTAGAAAGTTCCCAGGCTGAATCGACTGACTTCATGCTGCAGCACTAGGCGTCTTAGGGCTTTTGCTGGTTGGAACAAGCGTCGCCAAGCGTAAGACAGTGGGTCGGGACGTTAGTTCTCACAGGATCCATCCCGCAGGATTCGTCGGGCATGATTCGAGTCCAATCAGCCGTGCCAACTCAGTTGAAGTCCGGCATTGTCATGTTAGAGGGTGACACGGGTTCGCCAATCAAAAGTCGATGCGAACCAACAAGTCGATCTCGATGGAGTACCGTAAGATTTCTCTAAATGGCGGAGCATCCATGGGTCATACCGAGTAGCTTGACCGGTCGCCACCGATCTCTTGTATCCATTCTACTATCCACCTCCCGATGTCAACCACATCAACGAACATGAGGGATTAAAGAACGTCAGTATACGTGCATGAGATGAAGAAAATTAACGGGAAAGAATAAGATCTTGGACGGAAGCGAGGGGCCAAAGGCCCGGACACCTGCATAGCCCTGCTGTCCCGAGTTGGTGAAACCGATGTCGATCACAACGAACAGCCTCATCTCCAGGACAAATGCCAAGGCGTGGTTTCGACCGGGGTCTGATAAGCTAAGAATCCTTTCAGTCAATGCTTTTTGAGACTTGTTTATTATTGGGCACGCGGGATCCTGCAGGAATTAATTAGAGGATATAATACGGAGGGGTTTGTGACAATACATTTCCAAAGGATTTCTGGAGGGCAGCCTTGCCCCGTACAGCCTGGCACGGGGTTTCCTAGCCCTAATTTGTCCAATGAACCAACACCTGGATGGGCACTGCGCATGATTCCCTACCTGTTCGTGGACAACGAGCTCTGGTTGTCGAAAGATAGTATCCATAGAAAAAAAAATTCTAGAATATCATTCAGAAACTCCGTAAAGGTTAAATCAGTGGGGTCGTACGGAGTAGATACTGACCTCATGGGAAAGGCTCAAGAACTTCCGGCCCCAGTCCGATCACACTGTATTATGTAGATCCGATGGATCAATGTAAGCAGTAGAGTTCGGCCGTGCAGAGCTAATAGACAGGGCAATCTGGCTGTTCTGTTTTAGACCTAGGAGTTCGATGCCTTTCGTTGAAAGGTAGTCGACCAACAAGACCCTTTCCCAGTCTTCCTTCCATACTCCAACCGCCGCCAGAATGCTATCCATAATTAACAGTCTTCTCCGGCAAAGGAAGAGCCGGTTCTTGCTTTTGGGGACGGTGCTCCTTCTGCAAACCTATGCTCTTCTCTGTCTCTTCTCCTCGCCTGCCGTCCCAGGCGAGGACGACTCCCAGATCAACAGATATTTCACAGTATGCCTTCTACCCCCTATCATCTCAAGATAGACAGATAGACGCTATTTGTCACATAGAGTTTCCCCAAGTCTAACGTTGTAAAGTGGGAGAACCCCTCCTTTGCCTACTTCAACAATCAGTTCATCCTCCACCTCGCCTCCGCCGTGAACAACCCCCTCCCCACCCGCAAACTCCTCTCCCCCGGAATTACGATCCCCGCCGTCCGCGGCGTTCAGAGCGAGAAACATGTTCCAGTAACAGACATCTTCGACGGCGCCAGTCTCGACAAACTCGGGTACGAAACCAGTCCCGCAGCGCAGGCCTTGGTCGGAGATGGCACCACACCGACCCTGCAGGTAGACCACTACACCGAGATCACCGACTCGCCATCGCACCCCATCGTCCAAGCGACCGCCGCCACGGAGTCTTACTGGAAATGGAGCGCCATCCGCTTCACAGCCGAGGCCTTCCTCCTCCCCTTCACGGGACACCGCTGGCGCAGCGCAGCACAGCACTTTCAGCTCGCCGAGCCGCTCCAACGCTGCGTAGACAGCATCCTTCCCGAGATCATGCCGCATGCAATCGCCATGCACCTGCGCATGTGGCCATCCGATCTCTCCTTCGGCCAGAAAGATCCATGCCACACTAACGAAGTGCCCGTCCTCAAACACGTCTTCTCCAAATGCGACTGGTCCGCCAACTACCTTTACCAGAACGTGCAGCGCGTGCAGACGAGCGCCTCCCAGCCCGTCGTCATCGCCACCGACGACAGGAAGCACCCCGCCGTGGTAGACCTGATCGCCCGTCTCGGTGATCGCGCCCACTTCATGGAGCCGACGGGCTCCTGCGCCGCCGCCCTGAACGCTACCGTTCCAGAGAATGAGCGGAAGTGGCGCGCGGCCGCTTACTGGCCCATCCTCGAGGCTGCGACTATGGTGCAGGCGGAGGCCTTCGTCGGCAGCTTTTGGTCGACGTTCTCGCAGCTGATTGCTGTCCGCAGAATGGATACGTCCCGAACGTACTTTGTGCAGAACAGGGCGCAGGCGTTCCTGTGGTGGTATCGGTGGGGCCTTATTAGCTCTGCGTTGGGTGTGGCCGCTGTGCTGACGGCTTCATTCTTCAAGCGTTATTCTCGGAGCCGGAGGGCCTCGATGTTGAAGGGAGACGAGGGGACCCTTCAGGTGTAGTTTATATATAGCTTCTTTTGTTTCTTTCTTTTGTAAATTGGCATGGGTTTGGCGGGTTTGTTTGGACACTTGTATATCAATTGGGCGGAGTTTTCTTTGTTTTGAACATAGTATGGGATTACTATAAGGACCCCGGGTATATATCGGCGATATCTATATAACTGACAACTGTGTTAGAGGGCATATATCTTGATCTCTATCAAATCCTGTCATTAATTTAGCTTCTTGGATTATACATGTGAGGAGTATGATACCACTGCCTACTACATACTGGATGTTCCCTTTCCTGACTCGTATAGGTTGAAGTTCAGCATCTGCAACCTGGCCAAACAACTGAAGATGGTGATGAGGTAGTAATAGTGAGGAGCTTCATATACTGCTCACTAAAATTTTAACCCAGCATCCAACATACTATCCTGTGCCATTCTGGTTGCAGGAATAATATAGTCTCATCTAGACCACGCCTAACAAAGTGCAAGGGTACCATCATGCACATGCGTTTTCGGAAATCCTGAGCATTGTTCCCTCTTGTTGTAATTGAGTTTCTCTTTCGGAATTTTTCAAAGAAGGATTGAATTATGTGTCGGCCACTGTTATTGGGTACCTTTTCTTTAGTAGTACATAGGGAAGAAGGTGTGATCAAAACCTTGATGAGAATGACGATATCGAGTCTATGGAAAAGGTTGCAGGATCGTATGAAAAACAAAAGAAAGAATGAATGAAAAAAAAAAAAAAAAGTGAAATGAAAACTGCAAATATCGCCGACCGTAGTCACCAATCCTACACTGAGTAGAATAGTAAGCAGACAACAGTAGGCGGTTGCCTATTTTTGTAGCAACCCTGTCATACTATCATTACCTATACAAAATTTTGACTACTGCCTCAGTCACCAGACCACGGGACAATTGAAAGGATTCAGCATCCTATAGATGTCTGATATATAGCCCAATTCACAACCTAGTCATAGGCAACAACTTTACCCGGATTTTTAGGATCGGACTCGATTAAAGTATGGCCATTCGTGCCTTAGACGTCCAGGAATAAGAGAACGACGATAAGCTGCTGTCTATATATGGGCTAAGCCTCACGAGCTTACGAGTCCCCCTGCGCGCGGGGAATTCATAAAATTGCGTCTTATAACCATTCTTACGTGTTTTGCACCTTGAAACACGGTGTTGGAAATGTGTTGTCTTGACACGTTTATCTTATGCCAGTCAGGTATCGTCAATTTTCATCTCTTCTGCTGAGACATTACTACTTGTTCTATCCGTATATCGGTGGTATATGACAGCATTATGGGGAGCTATTGTATGTATACCTCTACGCTTATGTTATGGCCAAAGCTATCATAATATCATTAGCAATCTCCGAACATTTCATGTATACCTGCAGATACCATTGATTATCCGAACGGGTCTACGTCAGATATTCATGCTTCTTCTACTATGATACCATATATTCGGACTCCTTCACAGGATGACCGCAGAATGATTCCGATTTGTGGAATTCTACAATATCTCTATAGATGTATCTACATTCTCAATAGCCCACCCGTTTAGGCATAATCAAAGATGTGATATTGGCGCACGTTTGAATGGTCTAAGCGTTAAGATGCTCCTGCTAAGCGAAACTGTCGGGGCCGAACTCCGTGACATTGTAGGGAGTGTAGGTAAGATGATGACAATGATGATTAGGCTGATGGATCCGGAGTTTAAAATAGTTTGTGGCTGGCGTTCAGGCACCTATATTCCACGCTTGGTATCAACACGACGCTCTGACCGACATCTATACAAACCTTGACGGGCATCATGAGTTGAATAACCTTAAAAGGCACGCTTACGCCCATGATCAACAGGGAAATTGATACTCACGAACCCCCCCGCACCTGAAGCCCACTTACTTTTCTTTCATCGCCATGTCGGAGTCTGATATTGTTTGCACCCTCGATACCTGCCCTATCGAATATGGCTACATCAATTACCAGCCAAATGTCGCAGGGAACCTCTTTTTTGTGGCTCTTTACGGCGTCCTTCTTCTCGCGCAGCTGGCGCTGGGAATATTCAACCGTACATGGAGTTTCACCATAGCAATCATCCCAGGCCTCATCCTGGAAATCCTAGGTTATTTGGGACGATACTTTCTTCACAACAACCCATTTAGTTTCGATAATTTCCTACTGTAGGTGTTTTCCGAACCCTCCCATCCCAGACACCTGAAACTGACAAAACCAGTTATCTCATCTGTCTGACGATAGCACCTGCCTTCTTCACCGCTGCCATCTACCTTTGTCTCGCACGAATCATCATCGTCCACGAGGGCGAGGACATATCCCGACTTCGTCCCCGGACATACACTATCATTTTCATCTGCTGCGACGTAATCTCACTGATCCTGCAAGCCGCTGGAGGGGCAGTCACGTCCATCGCGGATGAGAGATCCCTGCGAGACACAGGCGTAAACGTCATGATAGCGGGCCTAGCATTCCAAGTTGTGTCACTGGCCCTGTTTATGGCTCTCTCTCTGGAATTTGCTTATAGCGCTTGGAGGCGCTCGCGGAGAACCGCTGCAGTTGCAGACAAGGAGGGTACATACGCCGATGTACGAGAAAGCTTGAAGTGGAAGTTATTCCTTGCTGGTATGTCTCCGTTGTATATTTATTTCCCCAACTTGATTGTTTGGATGGTAGGCTCATATGGTACAGGTCTTGCGGTCGCCACGATCACCATCTTCGTGCGGTCGTTCTTCCGCGTTTTTGAGCTCAAGGGTGGTTTCGATAGTCGGTTGGCGAATGATGAGGTGGCATTGATGATACTGGAGAGCGGGATGGTTGCCATTGCGTGTATCTGTCTGACAGTGCTCCACCCCGGGGTTGCGATGGGGAGAGCTTGGGGACAAATTAAACTGTCTACTTCTAAGCGGGATACGTAAATATGGATGATTCTTTTTTCTTTTCTCTTTCCTTTTTTCTTCTTTTTTCTTCTTTTTTGTTTGCTTTGACAATTTTAACGCTTAGGCAGGCGGTTGAATATTATCGAATAGCTCTAGCAAAAGGTCTCTTGTTTCTCGTTAACGATGACCCTTTTTATTATGATTATATGTATAAGATTGATCTTTGCCCAAGAAGCCCGTAGAAAGGTGTTGACTAGAAATGATTCATCGTAACAACGGACGAGGGAAGAAAAGAACTGTATTACATAGTTCTAGGTCGAGATAATGGAACATTTTCCACGTCTTCTCGCAATAGCATCAGTCGCCCATGTTGCTTCGAGTACTGCAGTCGAACCTTTGTAGACTCTGCGCTCTTCTCCATCAAACTGCTAGTCGAATACTCATTGTTCCCAAGCTTCTCCAGTCCGTGGTAAAAGGATGGCAGGGCCGACGATTTCCACAACGGGACATGGTTCTTTCGACTCAGCACAATGGTGAAAACCAAGAAAATGGTACCCAGGAGGACCAATGAAGCCGGGAAAACGAGCCATGGCCACTGTACGCTGACGAAAATTTCGTCAGACTTGACGGTCCCATGAACGCTCTCGTTGGTCGACTTCAAGCCGAGTCTCGTCAGCGAAGCGGCAATCCGCTTCATGGATTCTTCGAACCCGATTGTCACGATGCGATCGGCATTGAGCTCAATCCCGTTGCGCTCAAAGTCTGACTCGCCCTCTACACCTGTAATGTCTGCGCTTGTACGCCATCCCTCCATGCTATCCCACTGCCATTCTATCTGGTTCACAACGGGCAGAACATCGGACATCTGGCTCTGTAGCTTCTGCATATCCCAGTCGCAGAACGTGAGGTTCAAAGCGGGCTGGGCGTCGGTTTTATATGGATCTTTTGGTCGCCAGCAGGGTATCGTCTCACCGGGTTTCAGAGTGTCTGGGCTCTGGGCCAGATACAGCACACCGAGATCAGGGGCGGAGGTGTGTATCGACGCGTCCCCATTGGTAACCGAGATGTCATATTTTCGAAGACAGACCGAGAGGCCGCACTCGGTCACTTTATTTAGAACCACATCATCGGAGGTCGGGGCGTTCTCCGAGAGCTGGCCTTTCTTCATTCCAATTTCAGCGTACGCGTAGGCCACCAGCGGATTTTTGACACCAGCAAAGGTACTATTAGGGTGATCCGGATCTTCACTAGAGAGAAGATCTGGATAGTTCTCATAGGCCTCATCGCTCTCGTCGAGATCCTGAACTGAGAAGCGCCCCCAGATGGCCACGTTCGGCATCGACATATATCCCCGTTCGTTCGATATGGAAAAGCTTCCAGGAATAATCTTATTTCCGGATAAGGAATCTTCCTCTACCCATGGATGGGGCAGTTCGATATGGCACGTTTCATTAAAGCTCTTATCCGGAACAGGCAAGGAACAATTGAGCTTGGCAATGGAGGTCAGATCGACACACTGGCTACATATACCGATCGATGGGAATGGATCCCAGGTACAGTTGCCGGAGGAGCATTTGGGTTCGAAGCTCATGTCCTCGCTGGACCAGAGCCCTTGCATGATCGCATTTTTCCAGTCGATAATTTTCGGCGCTGGGATATATTTCGTTACCTGTGGTGCCGCTGCTCCACTCCGATTATCATGATCCGGCACTGATACTAGAGGATAGCTAATGACCTGCTGTATAAACGGATCAAATGCCAAAAGAAGGATAATCAGGGCTGCACCGAGACAGACAAAAGAACGAGCACGATGATTGATGACGATCATCAGCGATCCTAGCGGTCCTCTGCTCGCTGCATCGAACGACTGCATCCCAAATAGCCGTCTCTGGCTTGGATCTTGGAACCACAGCCATTTCAGCTGGCATATGGCTTCTCCTATGACCAGGACCAAAGATGACTTGCATCCCGTTGCCAGCACCGAGATAATCGTATTCAGCGTAATTTTATAGGCCAGCTGCGGTCGCTTTTTGTTGTCGTACGCCACAAGAACGCCAAAGATCGCGACCAGACAGGCGATGCTAAATGACAATGAGATGCCCTCGAAAAGCCATGAGTCTAGCCATATAGATCTCTTGGCTTTGGTTTTTTTTCCGTGGGTCTTCGTCTCGGATGGGGCCGCCGAGAGGCTCCTCTCCTCGCAATCCTCGGTATGGGCGCCATTCAAGGGCGCCGATTCGACGGTCATTGTCCGGCAATACGACTTTCGAGTGTAGAGAGGTCAGTATTCAGTGATTTTTGGGGAGTATTCAGGATAGAAAAATGAATGCAAAGCGCATTATACCTGTAAAGGGCACGACGCAACAAAATGGACTGCACAACGCGCCCCTCGGCTTAAAAGAGGAGGCATTGCATAGTATGGCTTTTCTCTAGTGTCAAATTCAAGCAATAACATCTGAAGCTCAGCCGCATTGCTAAAGTCTGTTTGCTTTTGTCCCTGCATCAGGCTGAGAGCCCCAGTAAAGATCAACGTGGGGGCCAAAACGCCTGTTGGACGGAGCAATTGTTCGGACATTGGCCGAAAGCATTTATGTATGGATAGGTATCAGCTATCGTTGATGATCAGTTGATTGGAGGGTCATTTTAGATGCATGGGTGCGAGAGAGCAGTGAATTTTGTCGTCACAAATTGAGGTGCAGTTGAAGGTTTCTGGGACTGAAGCTGCTATGGTTCGCCTACAGCCCGAATCATTTTACTCTAATTTCATTGATTTCTCTTCGCCTCATTTTACCAATTCATAGGAAGGCTTGAAAATTCTCATACTGTATTTGAGTGCAATATGTAAACAACTTAAATGGTATCCAGCTGATGTGTCATGCCAGGCAACTCCACATACCACGCCAAATCACTATCCTCCTTCATCTCCCAGGCCGTAAACCCATTGCCCATAAACCGGAACCGATTGGCACTCGAGTACTCAATATCCCAGTCCTCCCCACGAATCTCCTGCATCATCCGGCGGAACAGGATCGCGCTGCCGCCGAACAGCGCCACAACACGGCCGTCTGCCGTCCCCCGCTTGTACCAGCTCTTGCAGCCGCCCGTCCATACAAGCGTCTTATGCACTTGTTCGCCGTATTGCACGAATGCCTTCTCCGCGTCCAGCTTGGGCTCGACGGACTTGATGTCTTCCGTGGCGATCTTGCGGATCCACTTCATGAAGTAATCGCCCGTCCAGTTGAGGGACTCGACCAGGGAGCCGTGCCCGCCGAGACAGTTGGGGCCCATCATGATGAAGTAGTTTGGGAAGCCTACTGTCGAGACGGACAGGTATGTCTCCGGATCGATATTCCACTTGTCGGCCAGTCGTTGACCGTCTTTGCCGATGATTGGGAAATGGGGAATGTGCGAGACATCGAAGCCGGTGGCGCAGATGACTGTCCATGTGTCAGTCGCTTGCTGGACTGGATGTGATGAATAAGAAGAAGAATGAAAAAAAACATACCAACATCGCACTCAAAAGCCTTCCCGTCTGCCGTGTGCACTGCGTTCTCACTGATGTGGGTGATGGTGCTGTTGCTCAGATTGCAGTTCGGCAGGGAAAATGACTCGAGATAACCCTGACCCGGGGTGACGCGACGACAGCCGACCTCGAACTTGGGGATGAGCTTCTCGCACAGCTCGGGGTCGTGGTTAAGTTTCTCAGCCATTTGATTTCTGCCGAAACTCTGTGCTTCGTCGTTATTGCTTCCTTTTATGAACTGTTCCAGTCAGCACCCATACTGACTTGCTTCTTTATATAAAGTAGGTAAACATGATAAAAGAAGACATACCAGTCTGAATGTTTTGTTCGTTCTCCCCAAGATGCCCTTCCGGTACTGTCGATGCGTCTCCGGGTCTTGGAATGCCTTGATTTGCTCCTCGGTGTATGGCGGGTTCGGATTAGGGTCGTCATTTCCATGGTGCCTGGACGGCGGAACACGAAGGTACACCCACGCGGGACTGCGCATGAAGTTCATAACCGTTGTTCCGGGCAAATTTGCCATCTGAGGTGTGATCTGAATGCCTGACGATCCATTACCAATGACAGCGATGCGTTTCCCCGAGTAATCAAACTCGTGGTCCCAGTCTCCCGAGTGCGTGAGGTGGCCCTTAAAGACGTCGAAGCCAGGAATTTTGGGCCACACGGGATGTCTGGTTTCATTAGTTCGCTGCCTTGGTAAAAATATAACAATATACGAGAGACATACACAAGAACTCCCTGGGCTGAAAGGACGATCTCCGCATATTCAACACGCTTCTCTCCCGTGAGTGTGTTTTCCACCTCGACTCTCCATTCCCCCTTCTCGGCCTGCCAGGCCATCTCCACAACCCGCGTGTTCAACTGCAGGTCACGATCAAGGTTCCACTTGCGGACTGTCCGATGGATGTAGTCCTGGATCTCTGTTCCGCTGGCATAGAACTTGCTCCAGTTGGGGTTGGGGTCGAAGGGGAAGGCATATGCATGCGCGGGGACATCGCATTGCACGCCGGGGTAGGTGTTGACGAGCCAGGTCCCGCCTACATCCCCTCGAGCCTCGAAGATGGTGTGCGATACGTACCCATCTAGTTCTGGGAAACGGTGTTGGATCTTGTGCGCGATTAACAGACCGGAAAAGCCAGCACCGATGGTGATGACGCGGATCTTGCGAGCTGTGTATGCGTGCTCGGTCTTGAGAGGGACCGCATACGGGTCGTGCTGGGTCGTCCCGGAAGGGCCCGCGGAAGTGCCATTGGGGACTGAGAGGAGGCGCTCGACGTGCGCTTTGAGATGGAGGGGGTCGGAATCAGGAGTCGGGGTTTCCACGGAGGCAGTCATTTTGGCTGGTCTTGCTGCTTTGTTTGTGATGGTTGGTGGTTTACAGATAGATGTGGTGAATGGGATGGATCCTTATATAAATCACTGCTAAGGTAGAGACCACAAGAGTATGACAAGACAAGTCCCTTAATGATCTCTGGACATGGCCCGGCACATATCCTCTTGGATCATGTGTCCGGTTAAGTGAATGCATTGCCTGAAGGCTGGTATCTCTGGTTGTTCGGCACTCGGTAGAGTCGAGTTGACCGTCTACCTTCCCGCAGGTAGGATGCCCGGTTACCCAATTTGGCAATGGCAATAGTAGATGAATGCTGTAGGTAAATCGCTATGCTATGCTGATTAACTTCTATAAGCCGAGAAATTGGTAGTATTGTCATTCTGATACAGTTTAACGTTACCAACGGAGGATGACTGCTTCGGTTGGACGTGGTTAAGGACTGATGGGAATAGAGATCATGTGCAGAGAAATGTAATCACATACTAAGCGTAACTACTCAGCTACAAAAGATACCATACATCTTTGGCCTTCGTCAAGATCTCTATATTCAGTGCGACAGTAATTAAGTAACGCTGTGAGAAATTTGTATATAAATTATGACAAAAAACTATAGACTACTAGACACTGCTTCGTATGTCTTCTCTGCTCCATGCTCCATCTTCAGGTCGCAATAGTTCCTATCTGCCACATCTTGTGCACGTTGTCGATATCCTGGCGCAGGCCCTTGGTATCGGGCGATGATGCGTTTCTGCTTGTGTCCTAGCTCACGATTAATGCCTGTCATCCATGAATCCACCTCATTAGCCAGAAGACCCTGCGCACACGTATGCACATGCTCTGTCCACTCTGCCACTTTCTTCGAGTTCGTCTCAGCACAAGTGATTTCATGATCCCGGCAATACCTCAAAAAGCCCGTCACCCACTCCACGGCGTACTCAATACTGCGTGGGATATTCCCAAACATCTGATGTGGACCCAACACCATAGTCATGTTCGGAAATCCCTCGACAAAAAGCCCTAGAAAAGTGCGAGGCCCCTCCTTCCAGCGATCGCCCAACCGAACACCATCCCGGCCGCGGAAGTCCACCGCCGTAAAGGCGCCCGTGATAGCGTCGAAGCCCGTCGCGTAGATGATCATGTCGAACTCGAAGTGCTCCTCACTAGTCTGGATCCCTTTCTCCGTAACCCGCCGAATAGGCGTCTCCTTCGCATCGACCAGGCGCACATTACTTTGGTTGTACACCTCAAAGTACCCACTCTCCAGCGGGACCCTCTTTGTCCCAAACCCATGGCACTTGGGAATCAGCTTCTCCGCCGTGACTGGGTCATGCACGCGCTCGCGGATCTTGTTCGCGATGAACTCGCTAAACAGTGCATTCGCCTCGCGGTCGTAGCCAATGTTTCTGAAATTTCCCAGCCACTTGGCAAACCCACGCTCCTCATACAACTTGTTCCAAAACGCCTCTCGCTCGTCCTTGGGCACGTCCTGCACGCGGCGCTGGTCCGAGGTGTGGACAAATCCAGAGTAGGACGAGCGGCACTTGGTGAAGATCTCGTCGTAGCGCGAGCGGATGTCTTGCATTTCCTCCGGGGAAATGCGCGCGTTGCGCAGTGGGGCGCTCCAGTTGGGTGTGCGTTGGAAGATGGTGAGCTCGCCGGCCGTCTTGGCGATTTCTTGCACGGCCTGGATAGCTGTTGCGCCAGTGCCGATAACGGCGACGCGTTTGTTCTCAAACGAGATCGGGGTGTGGGGCCAGCGGGCCGTGTGGTACCATTCCTTCGTGAAGTCGTGGATACCGGGGATATTGGGCAAGGTGAAATTACTGAGGACACCCATGGCTGTCACTAGGAAGCGAGAGGTGTATTTGTTTCCTTTTGCGTCGGTGAGAAGCCACGAGTTGGTAGGTTCTTGGAAGTGGGCAGATTTGATGGTCGTGTCGAACTGCATATCGTCGTAGAGGTTGAACTTGTCGCATATGAACTGGCAGTACCGGAGCGTTTCTGGCTGGGGAGCAAAGTGCTCGTTCCATGACCACTCATCGAGTAGCTCTTTTGAGAACGAAAACTGGTACGACCAGCTCTCGGAGTCAAACCGTGCGCCTGGGTATCGGTTCCAGTACCATGTCCCACCAGGGCCAGATGCGGAGTCTAGTACGCGGACTCGCAGGTTCAACGTACGCATCCGATGCAGCGCGAAGATACCAGACAGGCCGCCGCCAATGATGAGGACATCGTAGTCGAGGTCCTGGCTGAGTTGCTCAAACGAAGGTGCTTCGTAGCTGCCCATGATTGCGACAATGGTTGGTGTTGGGGATGATCAAGTCACCCCGCGATCTGTCGCGGAATATATACAAATGACATTTCTAGACCAACGTCATCCTTTTCCGAAACATTGGTGGCCGGTAGTAACATGGGCTAGTAATATACCGGATAGCCGGCGGTCGTGTCGACCGAATTAGGGCTTCCCCGCATCCCCGGATCGTCCAAAGCTCCACCTACCAATATCCAACCAGCTCAACTAGAGCTCCTCCAGGAAGGACGCCAAGATTGTATCTAGACACATTGCCGGATATGCCTCGAAGCTCCTTTTTAATCTCCTGGAAAATGGGTCTGCTCTTCTTTCATCATGCATACCCTAGTTCACGATGGACAATCTACGCGCCTTCGAAGAGTCTCTCCCCGACGATGAGAAAGCAACGAGCACGCACATCCCTGACATCAGGAAGATAGACACCGTTGACACGCTTCATCAAGATGAAGCTCTCAAGGTACTTGCTGCCTACACAGGCGACGAGTCCTGGACGCCAGAAGAAGAGAAGAGGTTGGTCCGCAGGATTGACTTCAAGGTGCTGCCTCTACTCTGCCTGACTTATGGCCTGCAATACTACGACAAAGCGATGCTATCACAAGCTGTAAGAGCCCTTTCACCTTGTAAGCAAGTGAGTTGAATATACTGATGATTGAACAGGCCATATTCGGTCTTCGAGATGACCTCCATCTCACGGAGGGCAACAGATACTCTTTTTCCGCCGCTATCTTCTACCTGGGCTTTATTGTTGGCGCCTATCCAGCCATGACCCTGGCACAGAGGTTTCCCATTGAACGTGTCGCCTCAGTTCTGGTTGTCGTATGGGGAATTTGTCTCGTACTAACCCCAGCGTGCTTTAATTTCCAGGGGCTGTTCGCGCAGCGATTCTTTCTGGGTCTCCTGGAAAGCGGCATTAGCCCTATGTTCATGCTCATTGTCGTACGTCTACGATCCATCTTTTCCAGTATATGAAAAACCACTGAACGGTTCAGGGAGGATGGTATAAGAAAAACGAGCAAGCGCTACGCATGGGGTATGCTACCTACCTACACACTTTGCACTCCAAGCCTACTAATATTTTCCCAGTATCTGGTACTGCTGGACCGGCTACGTCTCCATCTTTTCCCCGCTCATCAACTACGGCCTGGGCCACATCCACGGCACCCTATCCCCCTGGAAGTACATGTATCTATTCGGCGGATCAGTCACCATCGTCTGGGGCGTCTTGGTGCTGTTCCTCCTCCCACCTGACCCTATCCGCGCGCGAGGCTTCGATCCCCGCCAGAGATACATCGCGGTCGCCCGACTGCGCGTCAACAACGCCGGCGTGCGTAACACGCACTACAAAAAGTCCCAAGTTATTGAGCTTCTCACGGACCTCAAATTCTGGCTCATGTTTTTCATCGCCTTTCTGAGCATGATCGCCAACGGTCCCATCTCAACCTTTACGCCCATTATCATCAATTCAATGGGCTTCGACACGCTTACCTCGCTGCTCCTGATGATGCCATCAGGACTCTACGCAGGTAGCCTGATGCTAGTAGCGCCCTACCTGGCCTACCGGTTTAAGAATGTCCGCTCGTGGCTGGTGTGCGTCTGCGTGTTGATGTCGACGGTTGCGGCGCTACTGCTGCTGTTGCTGCCGTTCTCGAAGACGGGCGGGTTGCTCTTCGCTTGCTATATTCTACCCTCTGTGGGAGGCGGATATGCTGTTCTCATGGGGTTGCAGATTGCGAACATCGCAGGGTACACAAAGCGGGCGGTCGCGTCGGCGGGGTTGTATATCGGGTACTGTCTTGGTAAGTACAAAGTCCTGTCTTGACCGTTGGGAGATTATTGACTATGGTAGGTAATTTTGTGGGGCCGCTGGTCTTCGAGGAGAAAGATGCGCCCCGCTATGTACCTGGTTTTATCGTGGTCATTGTGACATCTTTTGTGTCGGGGATGCTGGTTCTGGCTTACAGGTTTGTTTGTGATCGCGACAACAAGCGGCGGGATGCGGCGGGCACGATGGAGGCATTCGACAACGCGTACCAGGATGATTTGACGGATATCACGGTATGTCTATACCTCGCCTGGTTTTTTGCCCTGCTAATATTTGCAGAATCCCGAGTTTCGCTATATCCTGTAAATTCGTGGTCCCGGGTAGAATGTATCTCAAGGAAAGGGACATGGTTAGGGCTCTGGTTAGGGTTAGGCGGCTATACTATACAATACAACTCCTCTCATCATCATCCATTTGACTCCACTCCATAATCTGGTTACCTGGCATCTCCACGTGGATACCCAAGATCCCTTTCCCCAGATTCACAGACTATACCCCAGATTCCCCAGCGAGGGCCGAAAACCCCCACGCGCCTAACCCCCACGTATCTATACACTGTTTCAAAACACCACGAGTATATCTCCGTAGACCCTGCCGGCACTAGGCCGTCTCAGGCGCATACTAGCTTCAACTTGGAAGGAGGAACGGACAGCGGGGTCCTTCCGCGCATGGCTACCGGCACCCGGTTATCATTAGGCATTTCGTTTTACCTTTACCATTAGCCGAATGCCGAGACATTCATGGTGTGCATCTAGCCAGACGTGGGACAGTCTGATACAAGACTAATATCGAAGTATACAATTCAACAAAGACACTTGCAACCACAATCAACACCGATAATACAGCACAGCAACCATGACTATCTCAGTTCCGCTCAGTATGCACGCGTGGAGGAAGCACAAGGGAAATCCATCGCCAGTAAGATAATCTCATCAAGATAAACAATTATAGGAATTTGTTATGCTAATAACCACAGGTGTGGGAAGAAATCCCTGTTCCCGGAGTCCCCCGCAGTGGGTTCTTAGTGAAATTGCTTGCTTCTGGGGGTATGGGTTCCCCGTTGTTGAGTTATCAGTTCTAAGTCTTTATAGTATGTCATAGCGACCAGGCACTGCTTGAGGTTGAAGACCGCCCACACTTCAACGAGAAATACACTCTCGTATGTATAATCGGCCAAGGGAAATCACTTTATGCTGATTATACAGGGCCACGAAGGATGCGGGGAAATCATAGCTATCGGGGAGGATGTCAAGGACTCTCGTTTTCGTCTGGTGAGATCATCAAACTGCTCTATCTAATCTAATTCAATGTATTAAAGTAACCCAATTTACAGGGTACAAGGATCGCCTGCGTGGCCGTGCCAGGCTGCGGCGAAAAGAGCTGCTCCGAATGCTCGCGGGGTTTAGACCAGCTGTGTCCCAACGGACAGCATCATGGAATCGGACAAGACGGATTCTACGCCCCATATGTTGCGATAGACGCTCGAGGGGCCGTCCTCGTTCCTGAAGGTGATTAATTCCAGTATACCCCAATCCATCTCAGGAACCCTCTAACTAGATGACATGAAGGCGTCTCCTCTGCAGTGGCTGCAGTGGCCACCGACGCCGTAAACACAGCCTACCACGGGATCGTGCGCCGGGCGGAAGTCAAAAAGGAAGAGACTGTCTTCCTGTTTGGACTAGGCGGTCTGGGGTTCAATGCTCTGCAGGTTGTGCGGTACATTGGGGCGCGCGTCATTGTGTCGGACTTGCGGAGCGAGAAACTGGAGTTGGCGGTGCAGAAGGGTGTGCCCCGTGAAAATGTCGTTTCTGTGGGGAAAGGCATCCCTGAGTTCGTGGCAGATAATGGGTTGCAGGGGAAGATAGACACGGTCCTGGATTTTGTGGGATCGCATCAGACCTTTCATGATGCTCAGCAGATTGGTGAGTTTTCTATCCTTGATTACTTTGCACTTATTCATATACTTCTATGTGTATTTTCTATTGGGTGAAGTGGACGAACAACATCGCTAACAAGATGAAAAGTCCGACCTGGCGGAAAGATTCTCTGCGTGGGCACTCATCACCGCCAAAATGAGGTTGACATGAAGATTGGCATTCGCAAGAGACTAAGTATTATCTTTACATATGGAGGACTGCCCGAGGACCTGGTTGCGGTCCTGGACCTGATTGCTAAGGGGACGATCCAGCCGCGGGTGGAAACAAAGTCTCTGCCGGAGATGCCGACTGTGTTGAAGGATCTTTGTGCTGGGAAGATTCAGGATCGAGTGGCTTTAGTCTCTTGAATATTTTATTTTTTATTTTATTTTTTTGGAATTGATACCTATATATTCCCTGAACGATGCGTACTTGGCAAAGTAGTTCTTGGATAAATGTGCCTCCCCAGACAGCAGTATATAATTGCTTTCCTGTTGTTCAATTTCTATAGTGACCGAGACAATCGGGTATTCTTTGCTTGTCTCAATTAGGATTATACATTTGTCAAGGAGGAGATTTGCATATAGAATTGTTATTTGACCAGAAAACAAAAATACTGGACATGCACTGCCCGCCTGAGTTGTATTCATCCCAGATGTACTTGAGTATGTATATTCCTGTCCAAGAGTATTTACAGGCTTAGTGGCAATTAAGCACTATTCTCCCTGCTGTTATGCTCTCCCACTGACCCGGCAAACCCTAGTGGGAAAGCCGGACAGTTCCCCGCACTGGGGGGGTCTAGTGTATATATATTAAATCACGACTTGGAGCTTCAGATATCAATAATTAACAATTACTGGCACGTTGAAATTAATCCCAATGATCAATTGACATATACTTCTAACTGACTTAACAACATCTATTTGAACTAAGCCTTAGAAATGCCTCCACTCCCCAAATACGAATACACCGGGCCGGTGGATTGCACTATCCCCCCCGACAGGGCCCAACTCAAGGGCAAGAGTGTAATTGTGACAGGAGGTACTTCTCCCTTTCTACCGGAGACCGCAATTACTCGACTAACCACCCCAGGGGCCAATGGAATGGGCGAGTCAACTGTTCGGGCGTTCGCCGCAGAAGGGTATTTCAACTTCATCTGGAACTTCGAGACCCAATACTAACAATACAAGGGCATTCGTCACCATTGCCGACGTCAACGACGAGCGTGGCAACAACCTCGCAAAGGAGCTCCACCCGTACGGTACCCATACCCCTACACCTGGACAACACTAACCGATTCCAGGAACGCCCAATTCGTTCACTGCAACATCACTAGCTGGGAAGAACAGGTGCAGACCTTCGAAGCAGCCATTGCGAACTCCCCAAACCGCAGCTGTGACGTGGTCATTGCGAACGCGGGCATCAGCCGCGCCAGCGGAGATGACCTGTGGCCGTTGGACGGTATGTCTCTCATTCATTCCCTTGCCGCTTTTGCGACGAGCACACTGTTAACATTAACTAGATCCCAATGCCCCCCCAGTCAAGCCGGGCCTCGCTATCATTGACGTGAATATGATCGGGACGCTGTATACGTGGAAGCTAGCTGTACATTACTTTCGCAAGCAGCCGGATGTTCCCGAGCGTGATCGGTGCTTTATCATTACCGGAAGCATGGTGGCTTGGATAGACTCGCCAGTATGTCTCCTTTCCCTGAAATAGATAGCTTCATTGCTAACAAGAGTTGGAAGGCCAACTGGCAATACACGTGCACCAAATACGGCCTGCGCGGGCTGATGCGCGTTGCAAGACGCAGTTCATGGGAACAGGGTATTCGGATTAACTACGTTGCGCCGTGGTAAATGTCCTCCGCCGAGTATATGCACGAGGAAGTACTGACACCCTCCGCTAGTTATATCAAGAGTGCGATTCGGTCGCCGGAATACGAAGCAGAGCTTACCCGCAAGGGGGTGCAATTTGCGCCGCAGGAGGATGTTGCCATGTGCATGATGAGGCTTGCTACTGATCAGACTATCAATGGTAGGTAGTGCCCCTCTTGATCACGCTAAGTAGGGAATAGTGCTGACAGGACAGGTCACTCCCTGATGATCACGCCCAAGTCAGTGGCAAAAGAGGGCTTCAAAGATGCCGAGCAGGATGACCATATTGAGGAGGGATACTTGAAGCGCAATCAGGAGACGCAGTTGCGCGTTATTGAGGATCAGTGGCAGGTGGGATGGAGCAAGACACGTACGGCTGAAGGGGCCACGAAGAGTAATGGGCATAGTTGAGCTCATCATTAGCTATATCGAAGGAATTCGCTGGAGCGCAACTACATTTTATGACATCCTCTTACATGTATACACTGGCTCTCCGTATGTTACTCTATGAGAGTCACTGCACCAAAATATCGAATCAGCCTTTGGTCGGGCTTTGCATGACTAGTATCCCAGTATTTTATAACAATTTTAGTAGATAGAATTCTTGTGAATTTTGCATATTTCAAATAGAGAGAGTAATTCTTGTCCGAGTTTCACCATCACAGAAAGGTAAACTAACGAAATTGGACCATAATTTTATATACGATCGATCATGGCACCTTGATCTTGAAAGCACTTGGCTCCGGCTTGTCCAAGGCCCACTTGATCCCATCCGTAATCACATCATCCCACTTCTTCGACCCGGACAGTTTATCCCCATATCGCCGGAACCCATGTGGTAGACCCGGGAACACGCTCACATCCGTCGGAACCCTGTCCAGCCTGTCAGTATCCTGCTTTATCCATTTCATACCCAAACTCATGGATGAAAAGAAAAGAGAAGAAGAAAAAAAGAACCAAGACTCACCCATTCTCACTGAGCAGCTTCGCAAAAAGCAGCCCCTCATCGCGCAGTGGATCCAGTCCCGCAACGCCAAACACCGCCGGCGGCAACCCCCTAACCTCCTCCGGTGTCGCATACCCAGGATTCGACCTACGATCCTCCAAGTCCGGCGCTGACCCCAGCAAATTCATAAACAGTTTGATCCTCTCCACCGGCAGAATTGGTGCATCCCGACACTCCACAAAGCTCGAGACACTCGGGTCGCGCATCTGCGCCAACATCCCGTCATAACAGGTGTGATGGACCAAAGGTGGGATGATGAGGACCTGGCCTCGAATGCGAGGCCGCTGGGTCAGATTGGCGTCTTTCCCCGAATTCTGCTGGAGGGCCAACGACACGGTTAGCAGGGCCCCTGCTGAGACCCCGCCTACTACGACCTGGTTGCCGTCGCCTCCGATCTCGGAGAGGTGGTCGTGCACCCAGTGGAAGGCGTCCTCCGTGTCGGTCCATGCCACTGGCGCCGGATATTCCGGGGTGTGGCGGTAGTTGAGGTTGAAGACGACTACGGGGCGTCCTGCGGCGGCCAGGGTGGCGACTATGCGTGCGCAGGCGGCGTCTTCGGAACTCAGCGTTCCAAAGAGGAAGCCTCCGCCGTGGAGATAGATGTAGATGGGGAGGGTTTCTGATGGGGGTATGCCGGAAGGTCGGTAGCTGCGTCCTTCTAGCGGGTGGCCGTCCCGCGCGGGAACGGTGTGGTCTTTGATTGTCACCTGGGAATCAAGGCCTGGCGTTGTTAGCTGCGCTGGAAGCTGTTTGTGAGAAGGGTGCGTGTACATACCTTCTTTGATCATTGCTTCTGCTGAGGCTGCCTCGCGATGGTTGTTTGAGAAGACCTTTAATTCTTCCAGGCTCTGCTTTGGTGGTGGAGGGAGGGTCGCCTCCAATGCGACCCATTCCGCGCTGGGTCCGCTGTACTCTGTGAAGTCCATTATTGTGTTTAGTCTAAAGAGTTATGAAGTTCATATTATGGTTAAATGCGGGATATCTCATGGCTTGGGTAAAGCTGTCTTTTCTACGTCACTATAACTCACTCTAACGTGGTGAACGTCCGGACGATAGTCCAGGCTTATCTGCGGGGAAGCCTCGGCTATCATGACGCGGTATTGCCGAGTGCCGGACACTATGTACCGGGCTGGATATACCGTCTTATTATCAACGAGCAACCCTCCTTGAAATGGAACATTGGGATTGGTATATTTGCTAGAAATATAGACTGGGGTGAGTAGATATGCTTGGGCTAGGGTTAGTAACTGTGAGGTAGCTTTCACTAGGGCAAGATACCAGATAGCAGAGTAGTCAGTCATCGGAGCGTGCTCCTATCTCGGGATTAGATCGTGTTGCTGTCACTATGCTAAGCTCCCCCGCATTTCCCCAGACTCCGTAAATTGACCCACTTCCAAGATGTTGCCAGTTTCTCATCTCCCAGCAACATGGCGGACGGGTATCGGTTCCACACTTTCAAGCCACCACAGACAAGAAGGCGACGAGCGGTGATTGTCTGTGTATGGTGCCATGAGAAAAAGGTAGTTTGAGACCGTATGACACAATAACCAGGGCTAATTTTGACAGATAAAATGCGACCTGCAAGAAACAAGCGGCCAAGGCTTCGGCAAATGCACCAACTGTGCCTCTATTGGCGTTAGCTGCAGGTATGCGAGGATCTCTTGCTTTCTGTTATGACGTGAACTGAAAGTGATCCTTGCCAGTATTCGTCCCTCCAAGCGGTGCCGACGGGAGCGACCGAGAAGATTAGATGAATCCATTGCCGAAGCGCGGCCGGATCCACCTCTGGATGTCGGCGAACAGGATCAGCCTCTCACACCTCCCCTGGGGACAGAGACCAGCGATGAGACGTCTAGTCAAACCCAGCTAGCACCGATCATTCCAGAGGGGGCCTATCCTGGTTTGTTCGATCCGGCCTGTATGCCGACTTCAGTCCCAGAAAATCATTCAATCGCGACTACTGAGCGTATCGCCACTGCCGACGACGCAGCAGACAGCTATCTCGGTGAGGTTAACTACGAAGTCGTGTACGGATCTGAAATCCGCTCCGACGCAGACGGACAACGGCGTCAAGCGCCTCCGTCCCCAGAGAAGCACGATCTTCCGCCACGAGACCTGCAGCAGGCGTTCCAGGAGACGTTCTTCGAGAACTGTTTTACGTGGTGTCCTGTGTTTGACTATGACACTATCCAGAATGATTTTGCCCAATCGCCACTGGTAGCCAATGCGCTAGGCCTAGCAGCTGGCCATATCAAGCCACCAGTGATTCAGCACGCCGATCCTGCCACATACTACGACCGCATGAAGCAGCTATTCTATGGCGATAAAGAGCCAAATCTGCTTATGTGTTTGAAAGCGATTTCTTTGACGTACTGGTGGAGCCCCCGTCCGCCATCGCGTGTCCATCGCGACACCTCCTGGTGGTGGACGACCGTAGCCATTCGACACGCTCAGCATGGCGGGTTTCATCGCGAACCACGGCCTGAGCAGATGGTGCGCTCTCAAGTCGATCCTGGCTTGCGGCGCCGAATATGGTGGACTTTCTTTGTCAGTATCCCACCTTCCTCTCTGCTCAAGATGTCAGGTTTAACAAAGTGCTAGGCCCGAGAACGCCTGACAGCCCTCTGTCAATCTCGCCCCTGCGTGATTGACCCTGCAGACTGTACCATCCCGCCTCCCACTATCCACGACTTCCCAGAGCACCAGCGCGGCGTTCAAGCAGAGATCTTTCTCCGATGGATCAACCTCTGCAGCACCATCGGCGCTATCGCAAAGCATCTCCAACGCACCGGCCCCGACAACATCATCAGCACACCATTTCCCATAGGGCTCGCCCGCGAGCTACTTACCTGGGCCCACGAGACCCCCATGCATCTGCGCCTGGACTTTCTTTCATCGACCACCACCAACTTCAACCGCAACGTCCACCAGCTCCACCTCCCCTATCTCGCCACGGTGATTGTACTCCATCTCAGCCGGACCCCATCCGCCCTTCCCAGGGCCTACCCAGCCGCCATGGTCGCCGCATCATGCATCGCACGCATCCTGCGCGACTGTCTCCTGCGCGGCCACATCAGGTACCTAATGGGCATCACATGCTGGTACTGCAGTATGGCGCTCGTTGCGCTGCTGCACGCGCGCCAGATAAACCACCTCTCGCGCGCCGCAGAAGCCGATATCGAATCTGTGGTGCTCACGCTGCGCGAGTTGCGCGCGATGTGGCCGACGGCGAACGTCTTTCTCCGGGGGTTTGAGAGGCTTCGCACGATTAGCGATACAGAGGACGCGATCCCGCCGGGCGAAATGGATGATATTAGCGCTGCCCAGGGAATTGACTGGAGGGGTTATTTCCCATTTGCTTCGCCTGAGACGAGTGAGATTACGGGGTGGTTGTTGGGGAGCGGCGCGGGTGGGGAGGTGATCGGGACGGAGGAGGTGGGGGTGGAAGAGCTGTTGACGTTTGAGTTGGTGGATTTGTTTGGCATGGAGGGTCTTCTTTGAACATACCATTTACCGTAGTATATACTACTAGCTAGTGCAAAGCCGGGGTGTAGCTATTGCGTGCACCATTCCCATCCAGGATAACCCCCGCACGGCTATCCGGCAGTCGGCTGATGCATCCTAACCCTAACTTTATATATCCTCTCTATACCATCGTTATCACCATTCCCTCTACAGCTATATCCAGAAGCGCAGATAACAAAATGATCCCCTCCAGTCAATCCATACTCAGTGTTAAGCTCATCAACCCCGTCAATGCCGGCCCCTCCCGCCTCCACCGCTTCATGGCCCCGGCGGTGCCGGGCATGGAGTCCCACGCCAATTTCCCCTCATTCTCCTTTCTGTTAGAACACGCAGCGTCTGGTCGCAAATTGGTCTGGGATCTGGGCATCCGCAAAGATTACCAAAACTACTCGCCGAAAATTGCCTCGTACATTCCGACGACGGGATATGATATCCAGGTGGAGAAGAACGTGGCTGACATTCTGGCCGAGAATGGCGTGCGGGGTGAGGATGTGGAGGCGGTGATTTGGAGGTACTTTCTTTTTGATGGAATTTTGATGAACTATTGTGTTAACCAAGGTTATAATGCAGTCACTGGCACTGGGATCACATCGGCGACCCATCCACCTTCCCCTCAACCACCGACCTCGTCGTGGGGCCTGGGTTCAAAGAAGCCCTACTCCCAGGGGCCCCCGCCAACCCAGACTCCCCCATCTCAGAAAGCGATTACTCGTATGGCTCCCTACACCTCTATCCCTCTCTCCCCAAGATTCCCCAAATTAAAGCAAATAATAAAACAGAAATCGCAACCTACGAGAAATAACATTCACCGGCCCCAACACGCTCCAAATCGGCCCCTTCCGCGCCTACGACTACTTCAGCGACGGCTCCTTCTACCTCCTCGACACCCCCGGCCACGCCATCGGCCACCTCTGCGGCCTGGCCCGCACCACCCCTAGTCCCAACCCCTCTTTCATCCTCCTCGGCGGCGACGTCTGCCACAACGCCGCCATCTTCCGCCCTTCCCCGCAACGGCCCATCCCCGAAACAGTCACCATTCCGCCCTTCTCCACCCCCTCCGGCAACCGTCCAGGATACACCATCTGTCCCGGCCACGCGTGGGAATCCCTGCAGACGAGCCGCGGCCGCAAGCCGAACCAGCCGCTGTTTGACATGACCTTTGGCCACGATGTCCCGCTTGCGATGAAGACGCGCGATAGGTTGCAGGAGGTGGATGCTTTGGATGAGGTGCTGGTCATCATTGCGCATGATGCGCAGGTGCGCGACGTGGTGCCGCATTTTCCGGAGGCGTTGAATGGGTGGAGGGGGAGTGAGTGGGCTAGAGGGTTGAGGTGGGCGTTTTTGGATAATTTGGAGCCGTATTGGAGGGAGACGGGGAGTTTGTGTTCATAATCTCTTTTATACATATACTCTTGACGCGTATAACAACAGCAACTGTGTCAAAATACTGAATCGGTCTTCTGGTCAGGATTCATGTGACTGATATCCCAATATACATACGATTGTGGATAATGTTTGGATGACGGTTTGCGTAGTTAGGATTGCTTGCATACCTTCAACAGGGCTACGGTGGTTGAGTTTCTTCTTTTTCTTCCTTGATCATTTATTTATACTCCCTGTTTCTATAGAAACTCAACATTTCCTGTTGGGTCAAAGTGTCAAGTAGAGGACTGATTTGACCTTCCCTTTCTCTCTCTTTTGTTTTCCCCAAAAATCTTTTACAAACTTCACAAGTCAACTTTCAAGTCATGCACATCTTGGTCTAGCTGCAATAGCTCATCTCATACACGTCTATAAGGCCTACTTCTCAACCTCCGAGGTCTGATGAAGAGGATACAGGTCCAGCCCAGTAACAGCACCAACAAGTCTGTTGACGCTACTGAGTAACATGTTCAACACCGACTCCAGGGGACAGGAAACAGCTCGACAATCGTGCCTGAGATGGATTTTTATCTGCGAAACCTTTGACACAATCTCTATTGCGGAACAGCGTTGAAACGGCTCCAGCGAAGGCCATAGGCCCGATTTTCCTAACAACGCAAAATATTCGGCAATGCGGAACTCCCTAGTGCAGTATATGTCCAGCAAGTTGGTGTTTTTGCAGGAATAGCATTTGATCGCCATCTTGTCGTGGCTGATCCCGCAGTTCGTGCATAGAAACAGCGGCGTGAGGTAGCATTTTCTTTTGTTTCGCAGGACGCCCTCCATGGCCTGAACTTCTGAGTGCATTTTCTCTAGCAGTTGCTCGATTTCGCTCGTGAGTTTATCTATTTGTCGTTTGTCAGGTCAAACCTTGATTTTTTTTCCCCATTGGATGAATGGCTGGCTTCCAAAATGCCTATGGATAAGACTCACCTTGGACCCCATAGGGTAAGAGGTCTAACATATCTACTGTTTCCCAGGTAGCAGAGAAATCAGATGAGAGCTGTATCTGGGCCTCTACAGATACTCGGCTAAACTCGTCTGAGGACCGAAAGAAGTGCGCCGCAAGCAGGAGGTAGCCGTAGTCCTTTGCATTCGTGATAGATCGAAGATCGTTGAACCATCTGAACGTCCAGGGCGAGAGTGCCCTGACACAGTCGTACTTGTCGCAGTGGATTGCAAGCATGGCGAAGTCCTGGGCACTCATCGCGTCTCCCTGCGGAGGTCCCCTAAAATGCAGGATGCTGATGATGGTTCCCATGGCTGCCGAGTCGTCTTCGTAAAGGGATATTGTAGGGCAGCTGCAGCTTGCCATCTGCGCACCTTCCGAGAATTTCGGGCTAAATAGATTGGCGAACACTGGGGAGGCCATGCTGAGGATCTTCGATGACACCAGAAACCGCGCCGTACTCGTCGGCCCTTTAACTAGAAGAATGACATCTCCGTCGGGGTCGATTCGCTCAATATCGGGTTCCCCATTCGCTGGTTGGGTTTGGTTAGATTCTTGGTCCGACAACTCCATCTCGTTCATAATTGCGGTTTGATGAAGCTATTTTTAGCAGGTGATACGTTTGTCGTGAAGGATGAAGCTAACGTACTAGATAGCACAGATGGTACCCCGCTTACTGGAGCACGTGATCCATACAGCCTTGTCTGTGAAAATGAAGGTGTCAACGCACCTGATGGAAACATGACGCGGTTAATGAAGCCCATAAATTTTTGGTGCTGCGCAGATAGGTATGGGAGAAGGTTTAAACCAGCAGATTGAGATAGAATGATGAGTGCACGCTACAGGGACCTGCAGCTGGCTACATATAGGATCAGGAGGGTCAAACACCCATCCGCCAAGACAAATGCAGTAGAGCATGATGTGGGTATACTACACCCTTGGCTGGGTTAAGACACACGACCTGCCTGTGGTAGTGCATCTCTCGGGTGGCTGCATCTAGAAACCGCCAGCTATGATATAAGGCAAACAAGAGCCGCATATGTACAAACAATGGAAACCAGCATGCCCAATAAGATTCCCACTGAACACTTCAAGAACGTGGCGATGGAGTTCTATGGAATTTTTCTTCATTTCTATACATTATTAGAAACATTCAGTATAGAATCTCCATGCTGGCTTTGTCCTCTAGTTCGCCATCAACCATGTAGCAAGAATTGATTTGCCATAAAGAGCAGAATCTTCCATAGACAATATAAACTATCTAGA
Source organism: Aspergillus candidus (assembly GCF_002847045.1). NCBI lineage: Eukaryota > Fungi > Ascomycota > Eurotiomycetes > Eurotiales > Aspergillaceae > Aspergillus > Aspergillus candidus. The sequence continues at coordinate 135,998 of NW_020194042.1, read as the reverse complement.
ATGCCCCCTTTCCGGGATAAGTACCATTGAGCGACGCACACTCCTTCTGAAAATCCTCTGGATTAAGCAATCTAGCAGTAGCACCATTGTGATGAGCCAGACCGACCAACGTTTTTGCTGCTAGAGTCAGTAATCATTCATCCAGGCTGATTGAAAAAAGCAACAGCAACAATGATAACAATGAACATACCACCCGGTTTGTACTCCGGCCACCCAAGCCTACTCAGACCCTCATGCGGATCAGCCACAAAAGCCACCCACGCCGACATCATATACATTGAAAAGCGATGCTGGTTAACGCTGGGCGGCAGCCCAGTCACCTCCTCGGTCGTTCCAAAGAGCAAGGGCAGGTCGCTGCCGTGATAAGCCCCACTGGTCGGGTACAGGCGCTGACTGGGCCAGTCGCCAAGATAGCGCGAGTGCCAGGTCGGCACGCCGTGGGATACGCGATCGGCGGCTGCTTGGCCGGTCGAGCAAGTGAAGGCGGCTAGATTAAAGCGGTCCCAGACGGCGTCTGATCGAGAGATGTTGGCTGTGAAGGCGTTGATGCGGTAATAGCCAGATTCTCTGTCGGTCATTGTGAAAAGGTATGGCTGAAAAAACACGGTTAGCGTGGGTGCTTCGTGCGACGTGGAGGTTGAAACTCACTATGTGGATGAATTGGCCTGCTGCTGAGCGCGCAGGATAGTCATCGAACACTGTGACGCCGTCGACGGTTGGATGGAAAACGGGCTGAGGGAGTGTTGGGGAATCGGCGGGAGGGACCTTTGCGACGGCTTTCAGGATTTCTTGGAAGGGTTTGTGGCGGATACACTGGACGACTTTCTCGGTTTCTGTTTGCGCGTCACCACAATCTAGCGTTTTAGAAACGTGGAAGAAATAGCTGGCCGATAGATTGGCAGAGTTAGGCTCAAAGCTGAGTGCGGTTCCGGAGTGTGAGATGAGGCCGTTTACCAGTGGCTTCTCGGTCCATGCATACGAGTAGTAGTCGACCGAGGACCCACCAACCGACTGCCCGAAGATCGTGATACGATTGGGATCGCCGCCAAAAGCTGCAATGTTTCGATGCACCCATTCTACGGCCATCCGCTGGTCCAGAAGTCCGACGTTCTGGGGAAACCCTGGAGCGCCGGAGAATCCGAAGATATTGAGGCGGTAGCTGAGCCTTGTCAGTTGTTTTGTTGCAGGTTCTGCGATTGATATATCACTTACTTGAAGGTTACTACGACTACATCCTTCTCATCGGCCAGCGCCTGCCCATCGTAGTAGGGACTATGGGCACCACCCAGGGAGAAACCTACTCTTGTTAGCCTGTTCTGACATCGGCGGGGTAGAGACAGCGCGTACGGCCACCATGGATGAATAGAAGAACGGGCTTCCGGGCGTCGCTCGGCCTGATCCACACATTCAGATGTAGACAATCCTCGCTCTGCGGCGTGTTCAATTGTTGAGCAAATGATTTGAAGATGCGAGGGGCTTGCGGCGTAAACCCGGGGTAGTCGGGAGTGGTACCGACGATTCCGGGACAGTCTCTGTCCATTGATACCTGACGTTAAAACTGTCGCCTAGTCACCAGAGGAACAAATGGCAAACCTACGGGCTCTGTTTTAGTCAGAGATTTAACAGGGAAAATAATTGAGGTAAAAGTATAATAAAATAAAATCACATACATATTCCGCCGCGCGAATCGTGTCGTTGGCGCTATATACAACCGGCGGCGCAAATCGTAGGTCTCCGGTTGGGGACACAGCATAAGGGATCCCCAGGTACTCCGACACGCTTGGTCGTCGAGCGGCTGCGTGGCCCTCAATTAATCCACTGCTGGTTCGGACGGGCGCGCCGACTCGACCCAGCACGCTGTGTAGGCTCAGAAGCCAAGTAGTAATTCCGACCGTCAACTTCATGGTGGTGCGTTCCCGATCTTCTAGAAATTGATGGTATGGCAGGATGCTTCCATGTTGTTTGAGTTCTGAGAATTCTCAGGGTCCCACCCGTGAGCTAAGCTCGATCGATTGATGGCGTCGGTGTTGGAGCCGCACTCGGGATTTAAATCGAGCCCTTGCACCAATCGCGGTTTGTATCGGACGATCGCTTAGCCGAGACACTAACGACTTCATTCTGTGGCTGCCAATTTTCTATGATAGTCGTGGATGTTGGCTGGCATGACTTGTGAGTATCGTTGTTGGGAGGTCCTCCGTCGGACTAGGGCTTGGCCGGTCACCTGTCTTCATCCGATCCTAGCTTATGTACAGATATGGGTGCAACTGATTGAAGTACAGTCTATCGCTCAGACATGGTCCACATTGAATCAATATCTGTCGAGTTCTTGAATGAGTTGGGCCTGGTTTCGAGCTGCAGATCATGACGGTACTAGATCTCTCCTATCTTGCAGAAACGTCAACACATAGCGCTATTCGTTCCAATATTGATTCGACAGGAGAAATAACCGAGATTTATTGTTCCCTCAATGCCAGTAGCTCAACTGCCGCGCGGAGGAAACCGGTAAATCAGATGAAGGAAGCTGGTGGATCCACAACAAGTAGATTGTGTGGCACACAGTTATCAAGTTCTTTAGGTGGACCGAGGCCGAAAGAATCCCAGTGTCGTCTCACATAGACCACCGACCCAGCGGCTCGAAACATTTTCAATTACAGCCGTTATTCAATTGATGGTTCGTGCCAGAATCGCCCAGTCGAGCCCGACGTTTGTGGAGACTCGAACGTGGGTACCATTGCGGGCCGGTCTTTGCTCAATCCAATCATACAATTCTTCAGTCCGAGGATCCATTGCACCCAGGCAGGTTTAATCATTGTTCATCGTGGTTGCTTTCTTGTGCATAATTTCGACCAAACAATATCTCGAACAAAAATCACGTATACCGGTGATCATGTCGAGGAAATTGGCATGGAGCCTGACCACGTTGGTCGATGGAGCCGGAACCTTGGATCCGAGCATGGCACGCATAGTCTTGTCTCGTTTTTACCATCCCACCCCGTTAAATATTGGCCGGCACCGCCCTGTTCTGCGCAAAAACACCCATCAGTCCCTTTTCAATGGCGTACGAGATCGGATTGAGCACCCCGGAGGTGCCCAATCGCGGCTTTCCCCTTTGGGTCTGTAGCGTGGTGTTCGTTATTGTCGCGGGAATGTTTGTGATGACGCGATTGGCGGTCCGGTTTCACTATCGTGGTTTAGGAACAGACGATTGGATGATCCTGGCATCTTTAGTAGGTCCCCGGTGCAAGGTCGAGGTCGAGGCATCGGCTAATAGAAACAGATCAGTTCGATCCTCCTATCGGTGACCCAGTGTATGGCGGTACATCATGGATATGGCAAACATTCGAAGGATCTCTCCGAACATAACCGGGAGGTAGCCCTCAAGGTACGCCGCATACCTTTCTCTGTCATGTCTAGAAACTAATTCCGCAGTGGATCTTCGTCGCACAAGTCATGTACAAAGTCGTCATCACCATCAACAAAACCTCCTTCCTGTGCCTGTATCTGCGCATCTTCATCCAGCCCGTCTTCCGTTGGCTCTGCTTTGCCGGCATCATCTTCCTGAACTCCTGGGGTCTCGGCTATATTCTAGTCACCATCTTCCAATGCCAGCCCATTGCCTCTTTCTGGGACAAATCGATCACGAACCCGAACTGTGTCGACACCAAGGCGCAGTGGCTTTCGTACGCAATAATAAACATTGTTTGCGACGCCCTCATCCTCATCATGCCTTTGTACCCAATCTCCCAGCTACGGCTTCCGCGCGCAAAGAGGTTCGGACTGGCCGGCATAATCGCCCTAGGCGCATTGTACGTGTCGACTTCTCCTCAACCTCCTCATTCATCTATCCGTGCTGACCATAGAACAGCGTCTGCGTCATTAGTATCATCCGCACAACCACACTCGCCGACTCGGCCAATAACCAGACCAAGGACGCGACTAGCGGGCCCATCCCGGCTGTCATCTGGAGTGTCGTCGAAGCCAACACGGGCATCATCTGCGCGTGCCTCCCAGTCTTCAAGCAACCCCTGCAATACGTTTTCCCCAACCTCTTCAGCTCCCAGGAGTCGCCCGACCCGACAGACAAGAAAAGCGCCCGGCCCGCGCTCTCGGCTGTCGCCACAGATCCCTTCAAGCGTGGAGTGTACTCAGCTAGTGGCTGGTGGCACCATGTTTCGTCGCATGGTCTGGACGTGTTCCACGTCAGGGGGAGGGAAAACCCACCGCTGGGAATCACGCAGATTACAGACGTGCATGTCACCTACCAGGATGATACGCGGTCTGATGCATCGTGGCGACCCATGCGCGGGTATTCCAGGATGGAGAAATAGATATCCTATTTTCCCTCTTGACTTTGTACATAGAATTATTGTAATAATGACGGTCTTTGTGACAGTTGCAGTCTTTGCCGCAGGCCGGCTCCCTAGAATGGACGTAGGCATTCGCGATGCAGCGTTTAGATCGTCAAACAAATGGATCGATTCTACAGAGAGATGACAATGAAGGTATGTCAAGCAAAGGATTGGGATGAGAAGAAAACGCAGCAGAAAAAGTCTAGATTTGCTTTCAGTCAGGTGACAGACCAAATATCTCAACTTACATTCGCTGTCATTCGCTGTCATTCACTCCATTATCTACGCAATCTTCAAATATCACTCACCTCCTTCATAGTTAAAACTGTGCTATGTCAAGTGGTATTCAAATTTGAAAGATTGATTATATTTAACTTTACCTCCATCTTTTACCTCAGATGAGACTATTGGTTGAGTTGGCGTCAGAAAATGCTCCAACCTCACTGACCAAGAGCTTTATAAATCTCCATCTCAACGGCTGCCCATAGACCAAGAACCTCAGCATTCACAAAAGGCAAAATTTGGGTACAGACAATCCCTGCAACTCCCTTCTCCCGATCTGCCCACCACCACAGATTCGGCAGTCCAGCCCAGTGCCCCGTTCCACTCGACCGTCCTGTCACGCTGCCATTGGCCAGCATGAACGTGAGACCCCAGCCCTGTGGCGGGTTTCCGGGTATCGGATACAACTCTAACACTGCATTGGACAGGTCTGGTTTGCCAGTAGGCATGCCCTGGCGGCTGTAGTTGGGGAACTGTGGAATTTGGTTGGAAAACATTTCGTCGACAGTTTCCTTGCGCAGCAATTTGCTGCCTGTGGTTGGGCACGTTCCATCGTTCAGCAGAACCGCTAGAACCTCTGCAGCAAAAACTTGTCAGCTCGTGAACACCGGCTGGTAGATTCTAGAGGTATGACTCACTGCAGTATTCCTGTGGCTTAGCAAACAGGCCCGCGCCACCGCTGTTTAAAATCGGGGCGACTTCGGCTTCATTGTCCGGATCAACAACCAATGGAGCTCGAAGAGGATGGTCTCTGGCCCTCAGTGTGCCGTCTGAATTTTTGGCATTCATATATGCTAGCCGTCGACGCATGTCGAGACTCGGAATCATCGACATGTCGTGGATACCAATCGGTTTGAAAATGTGTTTCTGAAGGTAGGTGTCGAGCCTCAACCCTGTTACACGCTCAAGTGCGATCCCCGCCCAGTCAATACCAAGCTCCTTTAGTTAGCAATATATAGCGCTTCTAGATATGGGGTACTCACTCCGTATTCCCAACCTTCGCCTGGCTGGAAAAGCAAAGGTTGCGTCACATCTTCGATCCGTCCGGAAAATTCATCCACGCCGACTGGTAACGACCATTCTTTCAATCTTTCATTGAACATGGTGTATCCAAGTCCGGACGTATGGGTCAAAAGCATGCGCAGTGTAATCTCTTTTCTCTTCTCTTCAGCACCACCATCTGAACGTAAGACCTTGAGGTTTTTCAGTTCAGGACAAAGACTCTCTATCTGAGTCCCGTCGTCCAGCTTGAGGGTTCCCTGCTCCACCAACTGCATACAGGCGATTCCCACTATCATCTTTGTGCAAGATGCAATCCAGAAGACGTGGTCGAGAGTCATGGGCTCTTTGGACCCCGAGCCACGTTTACCGGCAGAGTGGGCGAACAACTCTTTCCCATCTTTACCAACGACCACGACTGTGGCCCCAGGAATACCAGTTTCTTGGTTCTCGCAGGCCTTGTCTACTATTCCGCGTAGATGCGAGGTCGCTTCTGCATCGAGGGGCATTTTGGTGGCTTGTGGAGTGTGTGGAGATTTGATAGGATATTGTGGGTTTGAGCACCTGTCGGGGGTGACAGCGGGGGTGTCCTGCAGACTGCAGACATCGGCTATTTAACCACAATCGCTGCAGACCCCATTGACAAATACTACCCTCTCATGCCTGTGATAGTGATGCGGGGATACCCTAGCTGCATAAAGGTGCGGACCGCGCTTTGCGGATCCGCTGCGGACTGCGGACCACGGGCCTTGGCCACGGGAATCGTGCATTCGGCACTGCAGCTTGAGACCCAATCGCTTGCTGCGAGTGCATGCTTCATGATGACGTGAGAACCAGGGGGTGCGGGGAAGCTCGATGGACTGTCTAGAGCGGGGTCAGATGTATGCAGTACAGGTGCCAACAATATCTCGAATATACAGAGAGGCAGTCACTGTACAACCTCGATTCATGTGGTACTTCAGGCAGTATTTGGTGGCTAGCTAAGCAGCAGGGGATGTATAGCCAATGGAGCAATATAAATAGCTGTTCGAGGAATCACAACCTGCCCACCTTCTGAGGAGCAACATCACTATAGTTCCACATTACTGAGACCCGCCTGTTACTCACGATGGGTAGTTTAGGACCAACGGACACGTTACCCAAGAAGTTCAACACTGAGCTCACCGACTACTCGACGGTCCATGCCGAGAATACAGGGCCCTATGCCGAAAACCTCGAAGTCGATGCCTTGGTAGTGGGTGCCGGTTTTGGTAAGACACTTCTCCATGACCGCTTCGTTCATCTGCTCATAAGCTAGCCGGTATTTTCATGCTCAAGACTCTCCGTGATCGGGGTCTGAAGACGGTCATATTCGAGGCTGGCAACGATACAGGCGGCACCTGGCGATGGAACTGCTACCCCGGCGCGGGCGTAGACTCCGAGGTTCCTGAGTACGAGTTCTCCTGGCCTGAGGTCTACAACACGTGGAACTGGCCCAGCAATTACCCTGACTACAAAGACCTACGGGCCTACTTCGACCACGTCGACAAGGTTATTGGCGTCAAGAAGGACTGCGCTTTCAACACCGTCGTGGTTGGCGCGCAGTTCGATACTAATGAGGGCAAATGGAATGTCAAGACCGCAGATGGCCGTACGACCAAGGCTAAGTACCTTGTCTTGGGTACCGGTTTTGTAAGTTGCTGCATCTCTATTCTGTCATAGGAGCGACAAACTAATATAAAGCCCAGGCCGCCAAGCGATACATTCCCCCCTGGCCCGGCATGGACAAGTTCAAGGGCGTGGTGCACCACTCATCGTTCTGGCCAGACACCGAAGTCGACGTGAAGAACAAGCGCTGCGCCATCATCGGCACCGGCGCATCAGGTGTGCAGATCACACAAGCCTGGGGACCCAAAGCCGGCGACCTCAAAGTGTTCCAGCGAACGCCCAACCTTGCCATACCAATGCGCAAGCGTGACCTCACCGTCGAGGAGCAGGAGCGCATCAAACCCTACTACCCAGCACTGTTCCGGTACCGCGAAACCAGCTTCGCCGGTTTCATGTACGACTGGTGCGAGCGGAACACCTTCGACGACACCGCCGAGGAGCGTGAGGCGCTCTACGAGCGTATCTGGAAAGAAGGCGGCTTCCGCTTCTGGGTCTCCATTTACAAAGATTACCTGATCAATCCTGACGCCAACAGGGAGTCGTACAAGTTCTGGGCTAAGAAGACCCGCGCCCGCATTGGTGACCCCAAGCTGCGGGAGCTGCTTGCTCCCAACAAGATGCCGCATTACTTCGGTATCAAGCGCCCGTGTCTTGAGAACAACTACTACGAGCAGTTTAACCGCGAGTCTGTGCATCTGGTCAACACCAAGGATAACCCGATCAAAGAGTTCACCGAGACTGGTATTACCCTCGATGACGGAACTCACCACGAGTTCGATGTGATTGCTGTTGCCACTGGTTTTGTAGGTTTCCACTGAATCCATCTCACCGATGGATTCTCACACAGAAACGCTAACATGGAACACAGGATGTTGTCACTGGCGTCATGACCCAGCTCGGGCTAAAGAGCATCAACGGCACCGAGCTCGAGAAGGAATGGATCCCAGGCGCGAAAACCTACCTTGGCATGACGGTCAGCGGCTACCCAAATATGTTTCACATCTACGGACCGCATGGTCCAACGTTGCTGAGCAACGGGCCCACGTCCGTCGCTGTGCAGGGCAGGTGGATTGCGGACGCGATTGCCAAAATGGAAAATAACGGCATCAAGTACATCAACGCCAAGCCTGAGGCAGCTGATAAGTGGAAGGAGCACATAGTCCAGCTCAATGACAGGACGCTCTTTCCCACGACGAGGTCGACGTATATGGGTGGTAGCATTCCTGGAAAGGTTTATGAACCGGTGTGCTACACTCTTGGTATTCCTGCTTATACGGTTGAGGTTCGAGGTGCTTTGGATAGTTGGGAGGAGGGCTTTGATGTTGTTAAGACTTAGGCAGGATGAGATGAATGGATGTTGCTCTAGTTGGGATAGTCATATATATTGAGCCATAGGCTAAACAAAGTGAGTTTCAGAGTCATTTGAGGGTGTAATATTATGATATTGCCCCGATATTTATTCTGGAAAGGGAACATCCTCAAAGCTCGTGCATCGGCTCAAGTAGATTTCCTACATGAGTCTGCACATCTTATCCAACAGTGGCTAACAAACAAAGTAAAGAATATGTTTCAGTATCTTCAAGTAAGTCTGGGCACCACCAATTCAGTGAGACAATAGAAAGACAGAAATGATGAACAAAAGAGAGAAAATAGAACCGAGCAGGATAGGGTTCCACATATCACATGTCCTATTCAACACCAGTCTCACAATTTCCTATCTTTGCCACACAATAAGGTCTGAGACGTGGTAAGAAGAGTCTGGCCGAATTTGTTACAAACGTCAATTAAAAGCCAGAGCCACTAGACTTGTTTGCCGTGGGAAAGGATAATGAGTGTCTGCATCACTATTGGGACAGCGTTGGGTGGCGCGAGTGGGAGCTGCTAGGTGGCCGGCTTGTATATTCGGTTACGACCGTGGCTCTGGGTCCAGATCAGATTAGATTGTTTGGTCAGGACGTCGGTAACTAAAAGGTGCTATACCGGGTGCTTTTGAGTCGCGACAGCCCCGGTGCCTCGTCTTGGCTCGTCTGACTATTTTGCCCTCGTATCCTGCTTTCCATCGAAAATCGCATGCCAATTTTGATATCCTCGCATATGGAGACTGGGGGATTAAAGAAACGTCACCCAGAATAGAGTTCCGTCTCATCAAAGTACAATAGACTTTACTGTTTGTGTGGAGGGTCATTATTTCCGAAATGCACCAAGATCATCAGGACGCGCAGCGTATCATTCGATCACAAACTCCTCATCTGGCCCCCTCCCTTCGCTTGGGGCCATCGTCAGCGCCTCTCCATACATAAGCCCATGAACGTAAGCATCCCCAACCAGCATCACCCTAGACCCATCCTCAGTGCGCCGAACAATATACGGCGTGTCCGCCCCATAAAAAATACAAACCAGATCGCCCGTCTTCACCGCATGAGGCGCCAGGCCAACGCGGCCGCCCTCCGTCGAGATATAACACCGCAGCATCGTTATCTTACAAAACTCTTCAAACATCCCTACGGCCTCTTGCATCTCAACATTTTCCGCACCTGGTTGAAAGTCACCTTGCAGAGATTTCACCCAGGCTACATAAACGTTCATCAGGTCTGGCACGCTGCCGCTGTCCGCATTTCCACCCCTGCTAAGCACATGTCGGACACGGTCCCACCGGTCAGCGATTAAGGTGCGACTATGCGCGTCTAACGCCTTCTTGTAGTCTCCGTAGACTGTCTTCGCGACTTCCCAGCACCAGGAATCGTACAGCAGCCTTTGGTCGTTCCCGACGCCTCTGTTGGCCTTGTTTACCAACGTGCCCACGCGGTGGACTTTGTCGATGACGAAGCCTCTCACTTTGAGCTGGTTAAATGCTGGTGATACGAAAAAAGCGTCTGGTTTGTTGGGCAGACCATCCGTGTATCCGGCATTGTATCGCTTGTTCCACAGTTGTACTATTCCTTCCTGTCGCATCTCTAGGGAGTGAGAGAAGTTTGGGCACCAGGACGGAACGTTCGGGTGTCGTGGCAGGAGTGCCACCAGCGAAAGCAGCGAAAGCCGGTCGTCTTGCAGGAGAAACACGCGTACAAAAGCCTTGTATGCATTGTGGAAGTTGGACCGCGCGTGGTCCGAGTAATCGGCCAGGGGTGCAATCGCCTGTCGCATATGCGGCGGCGCGAGCCCAGCCAACGCCCACACTCTGTCGACTGGCTCAGTAACCTGTCTCTGGCACGACCACAACAGAAGACGAATGAACTCGTGGGTGCTAAAATCGGTTTCCACCAACCCCTGTATTCTATCGCGCCACCTCCCCAGCTCCATGATCCCGCGAGCACCGCTGTCGAAGTGTTCCGCCAGCCCTGGATCCGCAAAGTTAAGACTTATAGCAGTGAGCCTAGCCACGACGGCACGGAAATCATTCCATGAAACGGCTTTATCGCCGCAAACAAGAACCAGTTCTCGAGCCATCAGGATCTCAGGCACAATCCACAGCCGATGAAACCAGGGTCGGCGGAATAATTTGGCAGTGGCGACCCAAAGGGCGGCATCTGCTGGCTGTATTGACAGAGTGCCCTGTGAGCTCGCCTGTTCAACCTCCGCAGCCAATCTAGGTAGGTTGGAGATGACTAAATCACTTTGATCCGCATGTTTACCCAGCCAGCAGAGAACTTTCTGGGCTCTAGAGAAGATCCGTGGGATCAAGGCAACCTGTACTGCCTTCTCGACTGGATCTTTCTGGTTGATGCAGATACCATCAATCCAGATTAGGCTTCCATGCGGTACGTATCCGTGCAGGTTATTCAAAGCCTCCAATATGTGCTCTGATATTGAAAAGCTTGCCATGTTCTCACTGTAGTATTGGCAAAACATGGCTCTCGTCATTATTGGACGATCCCACGCGTAAGACATGGCCGCGTAGGGCGGCGCATTGTCTATGTAGTGATCTTCCAAGGAGCACCACGGGTAAACACCGGGCAGGACAATCTTGAGAAGTCGAATTTGACCCTCTTGGAGCGGTCGATATTCGAACGCAGTCTGAAGATCGAGGGCGTGGTGGGGCTGCTGGAACCCTAGCTCAACTTCGCTGACATCTCGTGGCGGTCCCACGATCCGTGGGTTGGAAAGGACTATGCCAGGACCTGTAGCAGATCTCACTTGTTCTGACTTAACTGCAATCTTCCCTTTGTCTTGGATTCCCTGGGAGCTTCCCCTCTCCTGGGAAGTTGGTGTATTAGACTCATCGGGCGATTTGGCCGGCCCAGTCACAGTCTTCGCCTGGCTCGCTTGAAGGCTTTCGGTCTCTTGGGAACCCGGTGTGTTATTCCCCTTGGACTTTTTGCCGAGTTTGCGCTTCAGTGTGCTTCCTAGCCCCATAATCTGTTATGTAGATGAGACTCAATGGGGAAAATTCACGTGCTGTCGCCTTCCAGCTATATACTTGAAGATCAGTCTTGATGACTCCAATTGACAACCATTTGTAAGTTAGCCTCGCGCGGGGTGAGCCTTGGCTGTGCCGAGAGGCAATACGAGGGCACCAAGACACGGGGTGAAAATAGGCAACCCAGGCGATGATCTTAAGGTTGCCAGTCAGAAGCCATATGCATGACTACCATACAAAATAAAATGGACATGACACAACGGGTATATTGTGCGGAAGAAATATGTTTGTCCATGGTTTCAAATGCCTGAAGCCCTGTTTTTCTGCTTCACATCACACCCCGTATCAAGTCAAAGTATTAAGCAAAAAAGTCTAGCATACTGGCCTGGAGGATTGAGTTTAATACACTAGACATTCTTGATACGTTCCTACCAGCTCTATGCACAGGCAAAGCCATCCCGGTGATTCATGGTTAGAAAAGCATGTCCATAGAACGAGCGATATATATAACCGCGGCACCTTGAACTCTAGACCGGTATTTCCTACTTTAGTATTAGTAAACCAATAGAATCAATATACCATCATACTAATTTCAGAAATAGTAGACAGAAGAAGTCCAATTATCTGAAGAAGAGATCATATAGACATGCAGTCATAAGGTCAAAGACAAACCTCCCAAACCGACAACAGCACACCCAGTCATCCCAACCCACCCAAGGCGGTGAGCTCCCCCCAACACAGCTACAAAAACCCCTCTGCCCCCCACAACAATTTTCTTCCCTTCTTTTTTTTTTTTTCCTTTCCAAGCGCCATCCCACCAATGCTGCGTTTCTTTGCTACACACGACGAAAAGATTTCCACATCTTCGTCACTCGGGGTCTCCCCGAGTACATTCGCAAATGAGAAATTCGGAGGAATCTCGAACACTGAACCCGCCTTCTTTCCCCTTTTTGGGGAAGGAAGGCCGGTACTGCCCGCAAGGGCCTGGTGTGACTCAACACCTGTATCCGGCATCAGAAACATCGGGGCTCCTTTTCCTTCGGGGAAGAAGCCCCCTGGGAGAGTCGGTGCAGAGATTGTGTGTGCGGAGTCGTATATCGATTCAGCGCATGACACTTTAGTGCAATACGCGGCATGCTGTTTCTTTCCCTTTTCGTCTTCCTTATGGAAGGTGGGGGGGGGAAGAATGGTATCATTCGATTCCGATTATTCTGGTGGGATGGCGCTTCATCTCTTTTTTTCTTAGGTCGGTTTTTTCTCCCTTTTATCTACTCGTTTGTTGTATGAGTCTGCCTGTCTTTGGGTGGGTTTGTGCCGTTGAGGTTTATGAGACTGGAAAGAACTTGGTGATTCTCGCTAATGTGTGGGAATCTTACCTCTCAACACGATGTGTTGGGTTGGTTTTAGGTTGTTGTTGTTGTTGTTTATGGCACGGGCTTTTTGATATCGGTTGTGGGTGGTTATTTAGATACACATAGACTTATTAAGGTCAATGGAAGATATTCTCTCTCAACTATCTTTCTATATTCTATATCTCTTCTCTATGATAGCGCTCAGTATACTGCGAACTACAGTAATGATCATAATGGTCCATAGTCTAGTATATTATGTAGACTCAAGGTCATCTGCAAACATTCATGGGATATTTCGAACTTCAAAACCAAACAAACAAACATAAGCAAATCAAATCCTGCTCCCTCTCGTCATCGTGAGTATGCTACTTTTGTACGCGCGTATTATATCTGCATCTAGTCCTCATCTCCGATCTGTACCAATCAGTCAGTAACATGTACACATTAGACGTAATGAAAAAGAGGGCAAATCTCACCTTGGGGGCAAGGTAGAACCGGAGGTGGCCGCTGCCCAGGCCGTACTCCACCAGCAGGGGCACCTCCTGCGAGAGACACAGGCGGACCTTGGCGGACAGGTTGGTGGCCTTGCAGAAGTTGACCAGGTACTTGAGGGAGAAGGTGAGGGCGACGGGTTCTACGAGCTCGATGGAGACGTTCTGATCGGGCTTGTCGACGTTCGTGTGCTGGCGGATGGTGACGGAACCGCTGCCTATATCACCCTGGCAGGAGAACTTGACTCCCTCCTTGGTGGCCTCGATAACCACTATTTCGGTTAGTATATGCTTAAACAAGAACAAAAGAAACCACCAAAAAGATAATATAACATACCCGACTCAGACAAAGCGTTCAAATCCCGGCAGATACGCTGAAACTCAGCCGCAGGCATCTCCACCGTAGCGGCGTAGTCCGTCTCCGGGATGGCCAGGTGCTCCTGGTCGATATCCATGAGCTTAATATCGTACTCGCTGAGACGGTCGGTCTCGGCGCTCTCGAACATGAGGTTGACGGCATCGGGCGAGTCATCCGCCTTGAGCGTCAGGATGTCTTCGTTCTGGGCGGCGCGCAGCACCTTGGTCAGGGAGACCAGGTTGATACCCAGCGCGATGTTGCGGTCGCACCGGTAGGGCGAGAACCCCTCTGCCTTCAACAGCATCGACACCAGCGCCACGTGCGAGTTGTCCATGGCCTGGAGGGCGATTCCCGAGTCATTGCAGTCGAAGTTGCAGTCTTGAACCAGGTCCTTGATGGCGTCGACGACCTGTATATACCAATTGAGTTTGTTAGTTCTGTGCGAGTTCGCTGGTGCTAGCTTGGGGGTCGTGGGTGGGACGTACGCGCTTCAGAAGACTGGCTTGTTCGAGGCGGGCTTCCAACACTAGTTCGATTGTTAGATATAGGCCAGCTTTTGAGGCGCTGGTGGTGTATGCTTACTTTTGATGTGTGTGTGTGTGTGTGTGTGTGTGCGTGTCCGAGTATCGATGCGGTGAAGGATAGGCGAGGTGACGAGGATTGGTAAATGAATTAAGGACTGGATTTCGTCAGTATGGAGGAGAGGGAAAGAATTGAGTAATATGAGGTCTTACAGAATAGGAGATCTGACAAAAAACAAGAGAAATAGGTGGGATGGAGGAGGAGTAATTGGATGAATTATAGACCACCAGGCTGGCGCGTTCGAGAGCCGAAAGAGTCAAAGTTAGGAAAGCCGGTGGGGAAACGCGTTCGCGGGTCGCGTTCGCGGCCTGCCGCCTATAAGCCATATCACCCACTTGGGTTAGCGCGGTGTATATGTACCTGAGGCAGCACCCATACTCGAGTGGGCTGGTATTAAAGTAGACAACTTGAGGACATGCTGCTTCGAAGCTTGTTTATTCCCAATTATATACAGAATTTCCTGGATTATAAATCCTGGAATTCGTCTAGTATTTCCCCAGCATGATGTATACAGTCCACAGTATACAGACAAAAGAAAAGCCAACACTGCTCAGTGTACGGCAACGAGAGACATAATCCAACAATGGCAAAACGAGACAATCAATACTGTACAACAGAAAGATAGACAAATAAAAGGTAGAAAGAAGGAGCACAATAAATAAAGTGGAAAAAGGTAAAAAAATAAAAAAGATCAAAAGATCAAAAGATCAACGCCTCCAACACCAGCCCGCTCTATGCACATGGGTATCAACCTGCCGCTGTGATCGATGGTTGTGGTACGACCCCGTGTCTCAGGGCCTCGAGTAGCGCTAGGTGGTAAAAAAAAAAAGAGAACCGAAGGGAAGGATGGGGAGAAGGCTCGACGGGCTATCAGACACTCGTGACCCGTTTGGACGTCCCCGCTGGCCGTTGTTTGATAACCATCTGCAACTCCTTGAGCATATTGGTGTTGGCATCGGTATGCTCACGGCCCGCCGCTTGTTTGGCGCGGTCCTCTTTGACACGCGCAATCCGCTCCTCTCGTGTGAGAGACGCTCGTTTATGTCGCGCCGGAAGCGCAACAGCTTCGTAAATCTCGGCCTCGTCCATGATGCCCGATTCCGGCCGACCGTCACCATTCAACGCTTTCAAGGCATCCGACGGGCTGCCTTCAACCGCCGTAGCGCCCCCAAGACTGGGCGTGGGCGACTCTGGGACCTTCAGATTCAGCCCGCTGAAGCCACTACCCGGCCGAGACCGTTCCCCGATGGACTGTCGATCCAAGCTCATCACCAAAGCCGACTTGCCGGATTCCCACTCTTGGAGCAAGCTGCGGATGTCCGTCCCGATCGACTCGTACTGGGACATGAGGTTCGACTCGAACTCGGTAGCGTCCATACTTTCAATGTCGGCGTTCGAGGCCTCCCGCAAGACATGCATCTTGGCGTGCAGAGCACGGATCCCTTGGGACAACGAGTTCAGCTTTCGGTATTGCGCCCGCAGATTATCCTTGTTCGGGGACGCTGTCGGTAGTGGAGAAGGAGGGATGGCATCGCCTAAATAGTAACAGTCAGCAACGTTCCTCATTCATTCGACTCGTGTAGCACATACGGTCCTCCTCATTGAGGATGTTACTCATTTTCCGTATATTGGCCGCCGTGACCTCGGCCAAATCCCGCATCTGTTCCACAGCGGTGCTCCATCGGGCGATATCAGTGCCGCCACCGTCGGCCCCAAACGCCAGGAGGCAGCAGAGGATGCTCTTTCGCACAAGATACAGCCTACCAAAGAGGCTTCGCAGGGCGCGCAACGAATACTGGTCCTCGGTTTCTCGCTCGGCAAAGGCGGTTTCCGCCTCGGCGAGTTCCTCATCGGTGATGTCATAGATATCGTGGTATTTCGCAAGATTGTCGGTATCCGTCAAGGGCTGCAGGGTGCGTTGTGCGCGGATGTACCGTCCTAGCATAGTGTAGAAGCATTCCGAGACTGTCCGACGCAGCCTCAGACACCTGCGCGTCTGGGCCTGATCCTCCAGTCGACTGATCGGGGGTAATGGGGTGCTTCTATAGGCTTGTCAGCGGCCTGTGACTCGGATAAACGAGTAATCTAAAGTGATGGCTCACATGCGGTAGCCCCTCGAGACCAGCTCTACCTCCTGAATGAAGACGACTGACGCCGACGCCGCCGAATCAAATGCCTGTGCATTGCTCACGAAAGCGATGGCGCCATCTACCGCTTGGTGGCGTACGTACTTGACCCACTGCCGCTTCGCAAACGCATAGAACAGCACTCCGATGACGGGAACCAACACCAGCAGAACTCCGACTTTTCGAGGGTTAAGCCCGGAACCCGTCCGAGATCGACTCCAGTGTATAAGCCATGCGATGGAAAACGAGGTTGAGGCGGTGACGACCGCTCCCTGGACCCCGAAGGCGGCGGACATGGACGGCGGATCCGTCGGGTGGGCGTTGGAGAGGACATCGGCAGCGGATGTGTACGAGGGGGCGCTGTGTTCGTTGAGTAACTGCGATGCCACGATCACATAACCAAATTGCTCCAAGAACTTCTCGTTGTCGCTCTGGCCGATCTGCGAGTTCAACACTGCCTAAACAACCGAAACGAAGTCAGTACCTCCGCACATCCGCAGATTCTTCTGCCATAAGCATACCATGCAAGCGTCGTACAGTTTCCCCAAGGCTGCCCCCTGACGAGACGCCCTCAGATCTAGCGGCTTGGGGAGTTTGTTCCTTATCCGATCCTGAAACTTCGACGCGCCGCGGGGCGCGAAATTGTTTGCGCTGATATCAGAGCCATCATCGGTACTTTCATTTTCCTTCACCGGCCAATCTGGATCGTGTTCACCAGTCCCTAAGCGACCACCCGTTATTATTTCCGGTCGGACCATCGTAGAACATTTCCACTCACCGTGAAGGTACTCGGCCAAAGGAGAATTCTCATAAACTAGGGCTTCCATCACCTAGGAACATGCCGTTGCGGGCGTCGATCGAGAAAGATATACTAGGGAGTGGAACCGTAGCGAAAGTGCGACAATTCGGTAACAGGCGGCAAATCAATTCGAGAATGGGGAAGGACGAGTCATATAAGAGAGCGCAGAGTTTATCGTCGGCCCATTTCCGTCCAGGTCCCAGGGCGACAAAGGGAGTGGCGGTCGAGGGAGAGAACCACCGAAGGCGCGTAAGGGATGACGACCGTTCACGGGGGAGAGGAATGAGGGGGACGACTGATGGGATGTCGGCAAGCGTAGTCAGAGATGTTGAACCCCTGACAGTTAGGACAACTTTGTCTTGCAGTAGTGGTCTAGAGAAGATTAAAAAGGGCGCAAGAAAAGACCAGGATTAGAAGAGAGCGTCAGGAGTGAGACAAGAATCTGCAAAGACAGTAACGGGAAACAAGAATAGGCAATCATGACAAGAATAACATTGAAGGCGAAAGAGGGTCTCTGGACGGTCTGGGGAAGGGAGTTTAATTTGGCCGCCGGTCGAATCGGAGGACGAAATCACGAGAATCCGGTCTGCCACTAAACTGGATGGGGGAAGGTGGACGGAGGTCACTCCTGTTCGACTTTTGGTACGGCTTAGTAGTCAATTGTACTGAATGATACAATATTCTACACATGTATACTTTATTGATTTCTCCCATACACTTTCATTAATCTAGGTTTGGCCTCATGTCTTTCCCCTCCTCACGTCTCGGATCTCATTATACACCTCGGTCGTCCATGTTCATTTCTCAAGGATGACTACATGTGGATGCGGGCGTCCATGGATATTGGATATTAAAAATACAGTAACCCCTGGCCACCGCATGATGCCGACTAGGCGGGGAAAGGCCGAGGTCCCATCCCCCTTTCCCACTCGCGGTCAGATATCAGCGATCTAGGCCAAGAAGTGGGTGACTGGAAAGTAGGCACAATACTAACCTGACACTAGGGTTTCATATCGACCGTTCAGGAATCGTGATTCTTGCCGCCAGGTCGATCATCCCCAACTCTTTGGAGCTCTCTTTAAACCCGGATATCTACATCATGACGCCGGTTGCGGTCCCAGAACAGGCGCACATTACTATTCCTGCATATAGTGCATGCGAGATGAGCCACTAGCTTTCAGGAAAATTGACCCAGCCTTCTTTTTGTTAAAATGTTTTGGATTTAAGCGCGTCAGTGATGGAATATATGAAACTCCAACGTTGGACTATATTTGGACTCGCATGAACTCAAACCCAATCAACCCGCAACACCCCATCGACGCTCCCTGCGTCAAGCCACCAAATCTGCACCTCGGCGCCTGTTCTGACGCAATAATCAATAGAGTTCACAGATTTACCCCACGATCTGATTGGCGATCATGTGAATCATGGTTTAATACTGTCGCCTAGTAAAGCCAAATGATCGTCATTCTATCACAAGGCTGTCTGATGTTCAACAATCCTCCTAGGACCTCGTTTGCCCCTCTATCTACGCCGCGACGACCTGAAACGAGAGCTGGGAGGGCCAAAGCTTTCCACGCAAGGTAGCAAGCGACAACCTTATTCCATGTCCGACCATGCGTCTGCACGGCCACGAGCCTTGCTCTCACCGGTTTTCATAGCCACGATCTGTGTCAGGCTGATATGCAGTGTGCTTGAACGAGCCACCGCAGGCGGGATAGAACGCATCCTGACGTAATATAAGCAACGTAGGGGTAACAATATTTTAATGATTTTTCCAGGTATGTCACAGAATGATTAATGCGATTCTTTCGTTCGGAGATTGCACTGTCGAGAAGACCAAGACGAAAATCATGCAGTTGGTTCCCAGCAACATGATTTTCTGAGTTGAGAGCAAGCTGGAAAGCGCATTCGTGCCCTTTCAGAGCTAGTCAATGCTTCCTGTTGCTTTCCCGACGTTATGGTGTAACACTTCTCAAGAAGCGCTCTATATGGCATTTTAGTGAAGCTATCTGGATTGTATATCATTGAATGTGTCAAAACACGTCTTATAGTTTCTTCTGCTCGTCCAGCCACACTTCGGCCATCTCATAACGGACTGGCTTTATTAAGTGAGACATGCTTCACTGAGGCTCTAAAACTCATTAAGTGCAGTCGACTTCTAATAGAGAACCCCAGAACATAAAAGTAGTTAGAGAAATCCTCGAAAAGAAGGCCCAAGTTATATGAACCATTTGTATATGTAGCCATGCTTTTTTCAAAAACCTTAAGGTCAGTACCATGGTATGATTGGGAAGCTCCGCGGCATTCCTGGTCAGAACATACTCGAGAATACTCAGCTGGATCTGTTTTCAAAAGACGACCATACATCTATTTCTTAACAGGTGCAAGCCTTCGAGCGTCTTTCCTCATTTAAGTTATATCGAATCTTGGAATTGACGCGTGCAACAACTGCTTCATAACTAGGCATATTCTTCTGCTTCGCTACGAGATTTATGTCATCTCTAGGACGTGCATGAGGCTATTGCCCAAATAGATGTAGTAAAGGCAATGCGGATGGAGCGTGCTACGTTGTGTAGAGTACAGACGTGGAAACTCTTGTGAGGACGGTCTGCAATATCAGCCCTTGGACATTGACATATTTGGTTCAACTTATGTGATGGACAATAATAGCTTGAGTTGCTGTCATTCAATTGATATATAGTGGGAATTTTGTGTAGTCAGTCACACTGCGCCAACAGGTGCATGCTATTGCCTGCTTCTTTTGGTAGAAGAACGATTGATCTGTCCTAGTAAACGATGGTGCAGATTCATCATTACAACAGGGACTAATTCTTACCTGAAAGACAAGTCTTTGGTTTGCGTCATACAGTCTTACTTATGTATGGAACTTTACCCTGGACGAGTAATTGACTGTCGTACTAAGCATTACGTGAGGTATTCACGGAATCGTTCCTTTAAGGGCATCAAACTCCAAACTCGCATCACATCCTGCTCCATCTCAGTCTGGTGTGCTGACAAGATGTCTCTAGCATTATATACAACGACACAGACGACTTGTTGGTATAGTCTGTTGTATGGGGGACAGCAATTGGCAAAGGTGGTTTAGCCAGTTGGGTGCACACCCATCAAAACCAAGAATGCTTCCAAAGATGGAATTAAACTACGCATCCAACTACCTCAGACGTATTCTGGAAAGCGTTGGGGAAGTTTCATGCCATATATGTCTCACGTTAGTCTCTGGTTGTATGACATCTCGAAGGAACGTAAGCTTCCGTTTCTAAATAGGACAGGTCTCCAAGGAGTAGGGCGGGACGCCTTCAAATTTGAACCTTCAGTACGTCAATTCTGTTTAGTCGTAGCTCTTGCTTGCGTTCCAAGGTTTCCCTATGGTCCTCTGTCTAGACCAGTGTAATATGTACTCAAGAGATTAACGCCCGGAGTCCTAGATGGCTTCGTTTCCAAGTTTACCGTGTCAAAGTCTCACGTATTACTCTAATAAAATTGAGCTCGTGTGCGCAAGATTTTGATCTTTCCCAGGAGACCTACCAATAGAAATTTGGCTTATATCTACAGGGCAAGCAGTAGTAGAATGCCGTGTTATCCCAGTTACCGCATCTTCGCTCTCAGATCTTATACCTTCGACGATCCGTCATATGCCTTGTGATATGCCATAGTCAAAACAGTGTGCTCCTTTTCAAGATTGCAGTCTAGGTCATGAGATACAACAGCTTGCCAACTTCAAGGCTTCGTCAGAGAATCGACTCGACTCGACTTGGATATATATGTGGCATCCATGGATCCAAGCAGCAAACACTTGGGGAATTGGCCGCTGATGAAGAATACTTTCATCGAGGCCCTTGTCAACGATACTCAATTTCGGGTAGTATGTAGATCCCCAAAGAAAGAGAACCTCTCAGTCCCCTGTCTGGCTGGTCAGCACAATCTCGAACTGGCAGGGTGCCCGATTACCCAGGCCCCACAGTCCACGTTGCGGGGGCAACCACAACGTCAACATCGCGTCCGGCTCCATTCTTCCTCCTAAACGCTCTCTTTGTCTATCTCGGTTCCCTGGTACTCGCTCTAACCCCGGATCGGCTTATTTTAATTATACGGCATTTATCCAACCCTGGTAAATTCAATTTGATGATCAGATTCAGCGCGGAAACCTTGATCACACACCCGTCAACACACCCATCTCCGATCATTACCCTTTTGTCTCCTCCCCCGCGTGCTTCCTTGCTGCCCACTACTATCCCTCGATTCAGCACCGGGGTTTGCATTTCGCGTGTGGACAGGATTCCCCGCGAAGACGATGTTCGTCTAAGACGACAACAATCAATCATATCGACAAGTGAACCCGCATAGTAACTTGCATCCGTTATATTCACGTCAACACATCATGTCCGGCCTCCTAGAAGACGTCGGAACACCGTGCCCGCCAAAGTCGAGAATCCCCAGGTTGGACCGATGCAGCAACAGAAACACATCAGTCACCAGCCTGTGGGACAGTAGCACGGATCACGGCGACGAAACATGCAATATCGACTTCACCATGGAGGTGAAAAAGCCCGTCCTAACAGGAGCCAGGCCCAAACGACGAACCAAAACCGGCTCGTCCTTTGCGATCCACGAGGAAGACGATGCGAAATCACAACAAGTGACCAACAAACGGAGACGAGACGACAGCATGGCCGACTCAAGTGTCAACCGGAAGACTTCGCTGCTCGCCCAGCCCGCCCAGAGGTTCCGGCCCAGAGTCAGCTTTGCGCCGAGTCCGTCAAAACGATATAGGGAAACTGTTGATCCGGTGAAGCCAGTGCCTACCCCGGAGGCCACTGCGGCAGCCAACCGGGAGTTTTTGGTGAAGATCAATGGCAGCGCCCGGTCGAGGCCCTCGCCTCGCAAGACAGGCGTCCACCGTGATACGGTCTACATCCCGCCGGATGAGACCACCGTGGCGAGCACGTTCATGGATATTTTCAGTCCGGTCAAATCAATTCCGCAGCAATCTGTGCCCGATGATAGCCAGTCCAACTGTGTAAAAGCGCAGTCTTTCAGAAGAAGAAACGAGAAGGAGTCGCGAGCTTCGATCCATCGCCCACCGTTACGACCAAGCTTGAAGATCGCTCAGGAATCAACCACTCAGGTCGACATTGTCGGGAAAAATGGTGGTAAAGAGAACATTCCGCCGGGATCGGTGCTGGGCGAGAAGAAAGTGCAGCCTTACAAGCTCTGGGAACCCCCCGCTGAGGATTTAAAGGCCTCCAAGTCGGTACAGCGCAACTCTGGCGATGCTTCCCGTCAAAAGGTTGTATCAAAGCCGCTCTCCACAGCATCTATAAACGGGTCCCTACAGCGAGCGGTCCTGAAAACCCGGAATAAGTCGGACCAAACTTCAACCGATATTGTTAAGAGCAACAATAGTGTCAGGCAGAAATCAAGCTCAGTGAATCTCGAAGCATCGACCATCTCTAGGGACTCTACCACCAAGCCACTAAGGCACTCGAAATCTACCGCTGCTATTCCCAGGACAACCGTTTCGTCTAGCGTGAGGCGTTTGGATGACGAGTACCCGCTCATTCCCGACAACATAACAACCACGTCAATGTACGAGGAAGACTGGATTTTCCACCAAGAAGCGGTAATATCGCAATTGGTGAATACGCTGATCGGGCAACCTAATCAAACTTCGAGTGTTGACGACCCGGCCATACTCCGACATGAGCTCCTAGGGCTTTACCAGGATCCCTCCTTTACACATCTGTACAAACGCGTTCAGGCATCTGTTCTATATGGAGCTATGAGTATTCCAAAAGATGTACTCATAAAAAATAGTCGACTCACCCAGGACTTGGGGATGAAACGAAAATTCTTGGATTTTTGGACACGGACGTACGATCTCCGAGCTCTGAGGGCCGCTGTGGAAACCATTACTGGAAGGAGGATCCCGACCCCGGTGACACAGGACGCTGGCTTCGACGCAAGAGCAGCATCGGACACCAAACGTGCGCCCAAGAAAAAGCTTGAAGGCTTCCTAGACGCATTCCTGCTGCAAAACCGGGACACAGATCGAAGCGCAAAAGAAACCAGTGGCCGAGATCCGGCTGCAGTAGGCCACGCATATCGTCGCACGGTGCTCCGCAGCATCATGATCATCATACTTCTCGACAAAGGCAGAATGGGAGGGACAACGCTTCCCCGCCGTCTTTTTCTCGCTTCGTCGCCCTTCAAATCATCAGCGGCCGTGTTACAAGGCCTAGCTCGTTTTCTTCTCCCGTCATCAGGGGACATCCTGAAGGCGCTCGGCCATCTGGATTGCCAGTTGGTTTATGAGCAGCATCCACTGGAGGAATACGACTTCCGCATGCACAACCTTGCTGTGGACCTCAGGGATGGGGTTAAACTGACCAGGATGGTAGAGCTGCTGTACCCGCTTACCTCGTATTCGGATAGTATCACAGGTGCGGCCGACCTCACCCCCCAGCACGGAAGCCCATCGCCAGATCGTCAGTGGCCGCTTTCTCAGAACCTAAAGCTTCCCTGTCTTGGCCGAGCGGTCAAGCTTTTCAACGTGCAGATTGCACTGGATGCGTTGGCCGCCACGCCATCGTCCAGGAAGCTTGTTTCCCATGTGCGAGCCGAAGACATCGTGGACGGTCATCGTGAGAAAACCGTCTCTTTGCTTTGGGGACTAGTTAGTAAATGGGGGTTGGCCAAACTCGTGGACTGGGATGATCTGAGGAAGGAGATTGACCGACTCACGCAAAAGGCAATTGCTCTATTTGGATACGAGCAGGTCAGCTGCGCAGATTGGTTCACCGGAGCGAAGTCAAGCAACTCAAAAGCAGAGAACGACGAGTCCATCTCGCTGCTCACACGATGGGTGTCCATTCTCGCAGGGCTCAAAGGTCTTCACTTCGAGAACCTCAGCACAAGCTTTGGCGACGGCAAGATTTATGCAGCCATCGTAGACGAATACGAGGAGTACGTCCGCGGAGATAACCCATCCAATCCTTCGTCCAAGTCTCTGCCCAAGCTGGCATCCCGTCTCCGCGCACTGGGCTGCAGCGCAGAATTCAGTAAGTCCACTTACAAACCCAATGCCCCTGCAAAAGCCCACGCTGACCAACCAACCCAGCGCACCTTGTCCTTCCAGGTCCATCGGGCAAGACACACGTCCTCGACAGCGACCTAACCACTGGAGCACTCGCATTTCTCTGCTCTCGCCTCCTCTCCGCCAGCCAACGAGCTCGAGCCGCCACCGTACTGCAAAACGCCTGGCGTCGCGTCCTCGCCCGTCGCGAACTCCACCTCCGCACTCTGGCCTACAGCGTAGCCCAACACTGCGCCGCTGTCGTGCAAACCCGGGACCGTATCCTCTGGGCACAGAAAACGATCGCAAGATGGTGGAAGAAGACCAAGACGCGTCACCAGCGACGGCAGCGTCCAATTCACAAATGGGCTGGCCGGAAGACCGCGGCCCGAGGAGTCCGACGAATGTGATTGATTGTTTTTCTTGGTTCTGTCAATGTTGTATTCGGACTTTCTTTGGCTCGTTAGTTACTTTATTTTTGGACTGCTTTGTTTGTTTCAAGCTCGGTGTTTCGGAGCAGGCGATCAAAGGTCTTCTTTTGTTTCACCTTATTTTTTTGTTGTCATCACATGTCTTTGTTTATTCTTGTTTTTTTGTTTCTCTCCTACTTGGGAACATATACGTACGTTGGTATTTTTCATCATTGAGCGTTTCGGCATCGATTATATTTTTCCCCTCGTATTTTGACCAGAAGAGTTAGTACTGGAGTATCATTCCACCCACAAGGCAAGATATCTCCCTGCGGTATCAGATACTCAGTAGTATCGGACCAACTACACTCACTCTCACATGAAACGCAAAAGAAAACTAATCAAATCAACAATTCGTCTATAATCCCTAACTGAGTCTCTCCGGTTAGTTCCCTGCCGCGGCTCTAATAGGTACTAGTATGTGGACTTCACAAGGCGACAACTCGGCCTACCTACCTAGCTCGATGTTGTATATGAGTGACTTGAACTATAACTGGCACGCTATGACGCAATTGTCTTCCGACCGGCCTCGTGAGCTGTTTCTGCACTGGTGGAGAGGGTATACTTGGTAGGGACTATATGGTAGGGAGTCTCTAGCTTGGGGTGGTTGGCTTGGTTTGTGTGGGGGGATCGGAATGATCGGACGGGGGTGGGGATAATATCTTGTGTGTGTGGGGTGAGTACGAGAGAGTATATGGATCTTTATGTGGGATGTATACTTCTATGTTACATTGCGTGTCTGGTATATGTTGTTTATATATCGAGTTTAATAGCTACGCCAAAGAGTACAGGAAGAGATAGATGAAGTCATACACATCCTGACTTACTATGTTGTTTATATCCCGGCGAGAGTATACAATACAAACAAGGCCCACCCTGCTACTGCAATTCAACAGACAAAATCACTACTATAGATGCAATGCAAGCGGACAGACAGAGATAACTTCCAGCCTTAGTTACCATCTCTGATGTATTAATCGAATAGCTCTTGCTAAATGCATGCTAGCTCAATACATTTACTTCTAGTGAAAGTAAAGCCATGCACTCGTGCATCGTCTACTGAATTCTCTAAGAATCAACCACCCTGCCGGTCTTCAACTAGTTCAGTATCGGCCTGTCCTCCTTAAAAAATCTTACCCATAACAGACATTCTCAGTGTGCTCTCCCTGCGAGCGGCTGCATGGCGCTGCAAGATGGTAGTCAGCGCCCAGCCAGGGAGAACGTTATTTGGAAGGGATGAGATGTCATTAACTTCCAGACTGGTAAAATGACTGTCTCGTGAGAAAAAAAAGAAAAAAAGAAAAGAAAAAAGAAAAGAGAAGTAAGGAAAAGTCTGAGCATGGACAAGGGAGCCTAGAATCGTAAAACGCTTTTCGATACATGCATCGAGGCAGTGATTCTCCTACAGGAACATTCCACACACGAGAGTGTAGAGGGTGTATGTCAATTCAATAGCCCTAGTAGAATGATCGACCGCACGGCGCCTGGCACCTGCAATTTGAAAGAAAAACTAGGCAAGAAGATTACGGAGTCGACAACTGAGACGCCAAGCGCCAGCCTGTGCATGGCATAGATAAGAGCGGTTATCCAGGCAGGCAAGTATCCAGCAGATGACCAGCGACGCAGCCAAGAACGAAGCGCAACCCGATCAGAGTATGGCGCGGGTTCTAGTTCTTCAGTAGAAGGGCTGCAGTCGATCACAGGAACTGTGTCTATCTGTGTCTGTGTTTCTTATCAGTAGTGGTACATTTCATTACTCCTGCCAGCTTGCTTTTTTAGGTTTACCATATTTTCTATTTGGAGTATATTTTCTTCTGTTTGGCGCATGCAGTGTCACCCGCTTTACCGGCTTCTCCCTGATCGACGGTACATCCGGGCCCGGAGTGGCAGGCGGGCCCCTTCCCCTCCAAGATTTATTGTCAGCCTATTCCCGCCAAGAACACCCCCTCCCACTAGACTTCCGTGTCTGTGATGATCGACGGGGGGTTTGTCTTGGCGGGGGAAGTAGGGAATGGATAGACTTTGGGGATTGTCTAGTTAGGCTCGGCGAGGCGCAGACGTACATCATGAGGTCATACAGTGTTGCTGATAAGAAGGGCACAATTAGGATCAATGAGGCAGGACACGAGAGGTCTTGGCTGAATGGCCGGCTCTTTCGCATTCCGACCGAAGTGGCCGACGGGCTTGGCGGGGAGTTGGACGGGTGGGCGCTGGCTCTGGCTATGACTCTTGGCAAGATATTTGTTGGACACGGAAGGGATAGAGGGCGGTCCATGGGTAGTTGGCGTCTATGTTGGCAGCGGGAGGCAAGGAGGTCGATCAGGGGAATGAAGATGTATACTGTGAGTGGATGGATAACTTGACTGGATGGCAGGTGTACAGCGACTAGTGTACACTCGGCGACCGAATAGGGGCGGGAATGGGAGTCTAGCACCGCCACGGGAATAAATTCCTTCCATCCTCGCTGTGTTATCGGATGACGGAAGCCAGCAAGCGGACAGGAATGAGGGAGACGACAGAACAGGCGCATTGTCTAGTCTTGGCGGGATCATTGTTGCCGTTTGGACATGTGCCAAGCGCTGTTGTGGAACAAACGGGCCAAAATAAAAGTCAACGTCTCACTCAATAATTTAGTTAAAAATAACATTGATAATCGATAAACAAATAAGAAAAAAGAAAGACGGAAAAAGAAAAGAAGGGTTGCGCAAGGAGGCAGCCAGACAAGGAATCTGATGATCGACCATGATGTGCCTTGGCAGTGCTTGGCGGCGCTTGGCGGGATTTCTTGGCAGCAACGGAGAACCGAAAAGAGTGATGGCGGTCGATCATGCCGTGCGATCTCGACAACGAACCTGCCAAGACATCTCTTTTTGGTCTTTTCAGGGCTGACTTGTCCTAATAGGTATGATAAGGGGGACTGAGAATGGGGTTCAGGGACGGCTCTTTATGCCCTGAGAGCACTCATACCGGTCCAATTCCACCCGACGATGCGGATGACCTGGGCGAACGATCGATCATTCTGATTATTGGTGACCTTGCTTCGAATCTTGATCTCAGCAGTAAGGGTTTCAAAGAATGTGACAGTGTCTGGCAAAGCCCATGTGCTGTCTCGCCTCCTGTCTTCAATGTCCGTTCCCCCGTCGCGTACCGTATGTATACCTCCGTTTCTATACCAATGACAGTTGTGGTATTTTGAAGTAATTTTCTATACATACCGTACCGCCACGATGTATGGAATCATTTCCCCTATCTCGGACAGAGATGCTTCGACCAGCTGTACAGAGCTAACTTAGCGGCCGAGTGGTGACCACTAAACAGTGGATAACTAGTCTCGGAGAGCCGAACTTATCGAGCATCAACAGTTCGGGGGCTGGTCTTCTCTCGTGCAGAATCGCCCTGATTCTCCAAGCTCTGTCTTGATTTGGGTAGAGCCCTGTATTACTCATCCACAGTCAACGTTTTAGGCGAAACTAACCGTATTCAGCCGACCGTCATGCACTCAAACCGGCCGTAGTTAAATTAGTGGCGGTCCAACAAGTGCCCCGTGCAGAGTGCCAGTTGGAGACCCGAGCAATTAATCCCTCATACTGAGTTTGGTGGGCTCTCGCTTGTCCTGCGCCGACCTCGGCCTGACCATGAATCCATCACAGAGGGCAATTAATCACTATCTCGCTCGTATCTATGGAGCCTCAGGTTGGTACTCGGTAGGAATCCGTGCATCGTACCCATTGTCCCGTTGTCTCCCCACTTTCTCACCACCAGCAAGTCATCTTTTCCCTCGATGAATTGACAATGGATGAATCCTATGATCCTGTCCCATGTCCAGTCCACAGCTCCAGTTGCAAGTCTAACAGGAACGTTCCACCAAACTCTCCACTTCTTCTCTTAAACAACTTACCATCTCCACTCCGGAAGCCATACTGCCCGGCAACCCGCCCCAGCCATTCGCGAACGAACGCCCGGGGGAAGCTCCAACCCTAATGGCCTGATAGGACCGGCTTTCCCTGCCCCTTCGCGTCACCGGTGGGAAGCAACCGTATCAAGCGGTCAAACGAAAAGCTTGGGAGAGGCTGGCGTAAGTTGCGCGATGCTGTGTTTCTGCTGTGCTGGCTCGGTATCCTGCCCACGAGGGAAATTAGCCATCGCTAGTGAGATTCTTGTGCCGTGTAGCGCCGCCGGATGCTGCTGTAGCTGCTATTTTCTGCTAGTCACGACTATAGTAACTTCATGCATGCACCCCGAGGAGGGGTGGGCGAGAGAGGACCCGCCCCGTCTAGGTAAAGCAAAGAAAAACGCCCCGTAGATGGCATGGACCCTATGGATGGATGGAAGGTGTCAAATCCCTGTGGGAAAAAGGGGGGCCGGAGACCCATGCTCCTGCTGCTGATGCCGCTGATGCTGCTGCTTCACGAGAAGCGCAATTTCACCCCCGGTGGACCGTGGTCGACGGGTATGGGTGAGCGACCTGTCGGGTCGGAGTGTTTCGAATCGCGTAGATCTCTGTATGGAGTCAGTCACCTGCTGCGTCAGGGGGGGGGGGGGCCGTGGGGGTGGGAGGACACTGCGCTGCCAGCTCCAAACGGGGAATTATCATGCGATTTGTTGATGGAGGCCCTGTCTGTCTAACGTGGGGGTCGATCTGTCGGTTTCAAATGTTTCGAAACTTTGAACTTGGATTGACTTGATGAGCGTGGGCCCAGGGCTGACATGGTACGTTGTATACAGCACCCTACGCCGAGGTCTGTGGACGACTCGAGGTGTGTTGAGGCCTCGTGCACGGAGCAAATCGCCTCGTTTGTCTGTTATTTTCCCCCACTGGGGTTGACTAGAAGTTTAGGAGTAGACCGCACGGTGGGTTCACCGAATTGGCTGTTGATCGAGCGGGTCAGATTCGGTCAGGCATGAATTACTTAGATAGGCAGTAGTCTAGTCTACTGGAGGTAATTGGCGCTGTTCAGCAGCATTATAACAGTAATACTGATGGTAATAATAGTGACAACAATCTACAGTAATAACACACGATAATCATGAAGGCAATGATAATACCAAACCGTAAGGTAGTGCATGTAAACCAGACAAGACGAATAAGAATCTCCGGATCAAAGTGGGGATTATCCATAAATTGCAAGAAGCTTGACCACCTGGTGCCGGATGACCCATTGCAACCCTGAGCGCATATCGGGTTAGTAGATAGTAACTTAGGTAGGTAGGTAGAAGAAAACTCGTTCGGTTGAAAGGGTAAAACTGGAGACTGGGTTGCGAGATTAATGAGAATGGTGAGATTCTTCTGACCGCTTCTCCGACATCATCGATCATCGGGCACAGAGATCTGTCGTCACATCGCCTCTTTCTTCTTGTTCTCTGTCGAATCCTGTGCTTCATGTGTCACACGTTATGGGATCATTTCCCATTTCAACTAACAGTCGTATAATATCAACAGATTGGTCCGTTATCAGGACTATCATCGGCGATGTGATTTCATTATGGATACAACTGTGCACACGGGACCAAGGATATGCGACCGACCGGGCGGCACGACACGACAGCTTGGCACATGGTCGCTCGAGTGGCGTATACATCGCCGAACATACAGTAGTCAGCACGGAGTACTCAAGAGGCGAGACAAGTACACTGCCACTCAATCGATGAATGCCTAAACACTAGGTAGGTATGAATATCACTCAACATCATCAGACCTGCCAAGATCAGCCCTCCCCAATCCTAATTCCCAATTTAGAACACCCAAATGAATGTTCATCCTGCGATGATCATGGTGGAGTACATGCTGAGATGGCAGGGGGTGTGCCACTGTGCAGGCTGGGGTTTGTTCAATGGCAGTCTGCCAGTTTGATGCTGCCTACACTTTGCACATTTGTGTACGTACGCTATCAGTAAGCTGTCGTCATGGAATAGATAGTTGTTACTTGTAGCATCTTCATGGCCTAACTAGTTATCTTCTTCCTTCGTAGTCAGCGGTTATTTTTGATTTTCTGGGGAATGCGTCCGATCCCGATCGCACCCTTTCTGCTCCGACGATCCTCCACGGTGTTGTACGGCCAAGACACGCTATTCTGCCCAGACAGTAGTCATAGTGATAGTAGGAGTCAGGCTCCAGACATGTGTCCTATTATTGATCCTAACTATTGTCTTGGTTTGTCTAACAGGATGTATCCCGGCTCGTCTTAATATCCTCGTACCTCGTACCTAGATACCTAGTCAGATACCTAGGTACTTGCTGTGCCCCCGACTTGCATACCCGCTTAGCATAGCCTCGGTGAGCATTGAGCAAGGCAAAGTAGCAATGCCCAGAGGGAAAACAGCCCCAACCTAGCACGAGTATGATGACAGGCAAAAGTCTAATTCCCCGGACCTACATACTACCCATCATGCACCTCCCGTGCGAGGCCGACTCGATAGCGTCATGGTCGGATGATTCCGTGGACGGGATGCGGGATGATGATGGTAGGGTCGCAGCGAGAGCGGTAGGTTAGGTGTATCTAGTAAGTAAGTATGTATGTATCGGTCTCGATCACATAGTCACTGAAGTAAGGGGGTAGAAAGAATGTGAATGAATGCTTCGTCAAGGATTCTCTTGCAGCTTGCTTCCATTCCATTCCTTTTGCCTTCCTTCGCTGACAGATACCTTCCTCCAAGACAACTCAGTATAGATCCAGGCGTTGGGAATGATAATCCGGACTTGGATGAGGTGAGGATCGGGAAGGATCGTCGAGGGTACAGTCAGTTAACAGTTCACATAACAGTTCCCGGTACCTCTGTGGGTATTTTTCAGTATCCTCCGTCAAATACGTCATTGGTATTAGTCACGTACTGTGACAAGACCCTTGTAACCGGCTGGTCGGCAAGACTCGACTCTGGGCACTCAGTTGGGGGTTCTTTCCGCATTGAGCAGGCTGAGGGATTGATTGTAATTGCCAAGCCAAGCAGGAAGGGCTGGGTGACTAACTATTACCTACCTACCGACGTCGTTCGAACTACTTATTATCTACCTACTGACTCGCCCAGAACGGATTGAAGCCATTCACAGGTCAGTAGACTAGCAAGTGCGCATAGGGCGCCTACAGCACCTTCCCACTCGAGCTAGCAGCATAGCACCGGGGGACAATCAAATAGAGGGGAAGCTGGAGATAGTGGGAAAAGGGAGTGAAAAGTACGGGGCTGACAGACAAGGGTTGAAAACAGAAACTGGGCCGAGCGTCTTGGGGCTAGCCCCGTGGGAAGTTGGGGTTGAAGAGGGAGGTTTGGAGTTAGGGCGTCTCTCCTTGGTCCAAGGCAGAGTGAGGAGGAGGGGGGACACGGAGTTTATACACCAGTCAGGCGGATTCAATATGCGATCGAGTCATATGCCTCTGTCCACTCGGAACCAGTTGGTCCATAGGGAGGCAACTAGGTAGGTATAGACCGCGGGCGTATACCCAGTCAATAGCGGGATAAGGATGCATCTGTTGGATGGTCTGGACTGGATTGGTTTCAAGTGTTCCGTCTCCATCAGAGTATACCAAGTACGAGGCCTGGCTTTTATTCAACATCTTACGTAGTGCATAATGTGCCGCTGATAAATAATGAATCTCGTGAGTAATAGGAATGGATAAGAAGTGACCTTGGTGAGCTCGGGTTTGGTTACCGCCGTCTCGACAGCGTCCATCATGATGTTAATATTAATAATGACAACCACTGCCATGATAAAATGACAAATAAGGAGTACATCAAGATCAACCTCGTTCTTTGCAACCCACGAGGCTAACATGGATAAACTAACATCCCTCTTTGTCAGTAGTACGAACTACTCTGTCTCCAGTCCCTCGCATCCAGCCTGCGAGAGAGCCCTGATAGTGGAGGACTGATCTCACGTTTGACGGATTCCAGAAAAGTACCAGAGTACTCCGTACAGTGGATGAAACTGCAAGATTAGTAGATACAGTTACCATACTTAATCTTCCGTACCCGAGTTTACTGCGGGCATGGCATTAGTCATTCGAGGCTCCCGTCCAAGATGGGGAATTACCCGATCAGGCTAGCGATCTGTTTTTTTTTTGTTGCGAGGTGTCTGGCGCCCAAAATGCCTCATAGTTAGTCAAATGTTAGTGAGTTCTGAATGAAACCGGCCTGTAACCTTCCTGCCGTGCCGTCCTTAAGAGCTGGTCAGCCTTTCTTCAGATATTCAGGACTTTTGTCTTCTGTCTGACTTTTTTCTCTTCGTCTCTTCAGGTGGCATCTTCCTTCCCCTCTGACTGTGTGACATGGGGAAACAACTAGGGGGGTCAAACAGAACAGTACCAATACAGTACTGGGGTAATTTTCATACTGATCGTAACCGCAGGAACAGATGGACGCAGGGATTTTTGCCCAGCGAAAAACGACCGGGTGGGTCAAGGCTTGGCGGGGTTGATTGGACCGAGCGCCCTTGGTGGGAGTTGGCCTGCAGAAGGAAAAGAAGCCCAAGAGAAGATCAGAAAACTGTATTTCCATGGTGGACAGTGGATTTCTTTTTTCACTCACCTATGTTTGTTTTTTTTTTCCTGTCATTTTTTTTTCTTTTTTTCTTGATGGTGGCGACCCCTGATCACCGAGACTACTTCTGCCTCACTGTGCCCTCCAATTGTCTGTCTATATTGTACGAATTATCAAAGTATACAATGGAGTAATAAATTGGGCACAGTAATAGACGGTGCAGTAATAACCTGAAAAGGGAAGGAGGGGAATTCTTTCTTTCTGTTCGTTCATTTAGAAATTAATAATAAAAATCATATACAGGATGGTACTATCTTGGTACAATCCGGTACAAGTAAAACCGAAATTCTCAAACCAATCAACAAAGCAACCCGGACATGATCCTGTCCTCTACCCGTTCTCCCGCCCTGTCATCATCAAAACCACAGATTGGAAAGATTTGGTACGAAATTGACCTAGTGTGGTTTCCCTTCTTACTTGTTCACCAAGAACCACATTCTTTTTCATTGATTTTATTCTATTTAATTTTTTTTTAATTTTTTTTTTTGTTTCCCATTAAATCATCT
This sequence comes from Aspergillus candidus, assembly GCF_002847045.1. NCBI lineage: Eukaryota > Fungi > Ascomycota > Eurotiomycetes > Eurotiales > Aspergillaceae > Aspergillus > Aspergillus candidus. The sequence goes on along the minus strand of NW_020194042.1, from coordinate 102,055 downwards.
TTATTTCCCCCATTTTAATTTTATTCTTTTTCACTTTCGATTTTTTATTTTTTTTTATTTTCTAATTTTTTTTAACCCACCCCCATTTTTTACTACTTTTTTATTTTCCGATCCTCTTCACATTCCTTTCTTCCTCTCTTTCCTCTTCCTCTTCCCTCCCCCCAAACTCTCACATCCCACCCTGTGCTGCCAACACATTACCTCTGCGTCTCTCTCTCGACGCGTCTTCTTCTCCTGGCGCTCTATGAGCTGCCATTCTTTGAAGAAGGCGTCAATCCCTTGTCTTGGCCTGCATATGCCTACTTCAATCCATCCATTACTTGATCCTCTTGTATCCCGGCTCTCTCTCTCTCTTCGCCCCTCCCCCAACATGAGTTTTATATCATGACAATTTGCGTCCTTGGCGGGACTTCACTTGATCTGCTGCTCGAGGTCGATCGCTTGCACGATTGATCGATATTGAGAGTTCCTTTTCCTCGGACCTTTGCTGCTGTGTTGTATTTTTGGACAAGTTGTGATCCCTATCAATATTCACTATTACCCGCCGCCACCCTCAAGTCTATCGATACCGGCCGACCATCTACAACCCATCACCCCCTCTCACCCTGTACTCTCTATCTCGAATCTCTACCTTCCTGAAATGGCTCACTTGCGTGGTGGTGACCGACCGTTTGCCTCTATTCATAACTTTCTGAAGATGCTGCTGTCGCCTCATCAAAACAAGGCCTCGCAACAAGACGCCGACATGCCCGAAGATATCGATGAACCCCCCGATCACCGCTTCCTGAACTCCGGCCCGATCAACATGGACGACGACAATGTGGTCTACGTGAAGGCCACTACCGCCGGGACCGATCGGCAAGAGTCCCTCCTCACCCGTGCCCTTCGGAGTAGTCCTCTCTCGAGCCCGTCAGAGGAACTGCCCTCTCTTCATGAATCCATCCACTACCGTGCCTGTCAGTACGGCACGGCCAGCGGCATCTCGACGGATGAGTTGACCAGTGACGGAGGCCTCACCAGCCTCTCCCTGTCGAACCCGAGTCCGCCGCTCCCGACCCAGTTCACCAACAGATCCGCCGTCCCTGAATCTCAAAAATCTACTACCAAGGAGGCCGGCGAATCGGCTATCGAAGCTAACCTGGGACGCAAGCGGTGCATCAGCTTTGCATGCGGGCGTAAGGCCGAGGAGCCGGCACCGACATCGCAGCCCGCTGCTCAGACGACACCCAAGAAGCCCGAAGTCGACCAGACCCCGACAGAGTCCGTAAAGCGGAAGACGACGCTCACGTTCGTGTGCCCCGCGCGGGTCCCAGAGACGCGACGCGACCGCTCTCCCATCCGTACTCCCGCTCTTCGATCCCGGTTACGCGGGTCACCTGCCCCGATGGCCCGTAAGGCGTGCTCGGACGCAGAGGCCACGCCAAAGATCTCGGTAGCTCCCCAGCAGAAGACTGACTCCTCTAGAGGGGTTCCCACCCGGGGGCTGGGCAAGTTCGAGGAATCCGAGGCTACCCGTTTTCACGAGTTCGCTAGCTCCGAGGAGGAGGATGACGAATGGGTCACTCAGGTTGGTGAGTACAAGGAGAAGATCACGCTGAGTGACTGCATGAAGAAAGAATATGCCATTCGCAAGCTTGGCGAAGAAGCGGAGCAGGAGGCCTTGGACGATGACGAAGACGATGATGATTTTTTGGACGACGACGAGGATGACGCAGACGATGATTCGATCACGAGTGACTCATCCGACGAGGATGATGGCAACGAATCGGACAACGAAGCGGGCTTCGCCGATTCTGACGAAAGCGATGACGGCTCTGAATACGAATTCTGGGCTCCCGGCTCGACGACCGCGGCCACGAGTCCACAGGTGCTTGACATCCCCCGGGCTACTCTTCCCCGACGTGACTCGACCTTCTCCTTTGACTCTGCCAACGACAACCAAGAACGGAGATGGCCGCCGGCGCTCTCCGCCAAGGGGATGGCGCGTCCGACCAAGATCCCAAAGATGCGTCCCAGCACCCCCAACCTCCCCGACAGTACCGACTTCGTCTGTGGCACGTTTGATGAAGACCGCCCGTTGGAGGCCGCGTACAAGTCCTGCGTCGAACAACGGCGTCTCTCCAAGCAGATCGTGATCCCCCAAGATATCGACCCAAGTTTCCCGACGTCAGATCCGGAGGACGAAGACGACGAGCAGGAGGAGGAGGAGGAGGAGGAGGATGAGGTCAAGGAGTCTCTCGACGAAGCTCCCCGTGGACGAGTTGGAGCCGATCAGGCTGGCCAGGTATCTCCGCGGATGTCACCCAAGCGTCTGGTCTCCCCTCCGCCTCGCCAGCGTATGGTCTCTCCGCCCCCTCGTCGTCAGGGTCGGATGTCACCCAAGCGTCTGGTCTCCCCTCCGCCCCGCCAGCGTATGGTCTCTCCGCCCCCTCGTCGTCAGGGTCGGATGTCTCCCAGGCGTCTTCGCTCGCCTCCGCCCCCGATGAAGTTGAGGTCTCCGTCCAAGACTACATTGGTCGAGCCTCAACCTACCGGCCGTCCGGAGGGTCTCAACATCAGTGAGTTGGTCCAGCGGCCGCCCCTCACTCGCACCAAGTCGTTGCCTCGCGTCCCCAACCCCTTCTTCAACCGGCCGCAGCATTGGATGGACTGCCTCTGCGAATCGCCTGAGGGCGACACGCTCCACACCCGCGGGCCCATCGACATCGTCGAGGGACTGGAGAAGAAGCGCCAGAAGCGAAAGGAAAAGTTCTGGCGACAACACTGCCGCAAAGCTGCGCGCGAGCAGATGGAGCGACGCCGCGTCCCGGGCAAAGGAGCCGAACGGATGAAGGACCTCGGCCTAGCCGTGGCCGAGCGAACCCGGGCTTACGGTGTTGGCGACAACGCGCAGCTCGTCCTTTCCGTCTAGGCTTTTGTCTCCGACGTGTGCCCTGTGCTCCTCTTGTACATAATTGTGTTCAACTTTACAGGTCAAACCGCTCATTTGACAGGACCTGGTGGACTGAACTCGCTTCATTCGCTATTCCTTGTCATTTCCTCGGTGGTTTGTGTCCTTCATGTGTCCATGTGTTTCCTTACGTGTTTGGAGGACATTTGTTTCTGCATTTACAGCGTGATCCCTTTTTTATTTTTTCTCTATACATATTTTTATTCCGCATCACTTTCTTTTCTTTGTCAACGGTTCTTCGGTCGGATGTTTGCATGGGCGGTTCAAATGGAGGATACCCCTGCGTTGTTTTGTTGTAGTAGATCAGACCAGACTAGGCAGATTCTGTCAAAATAATCATTCAACAAAAACTCTCATCAGTAAACAGTAAAATAAAGTACACAGCGTCCATGACTTGATAGTTGCTACACACTTGGGAGAGTTCTTCTCCGGCGATTGATCCGCGGCTCAGGCGGTCCACTAAGCGCGCGGGTAGCCGCCAAGACCCAGCCAGCCAAGCCATCCAACGTCAACTCGTCCCCGACACCTGTCTTGACCGTCTTCTTCTCTGGCATCATCCTCACCACTACTCCAACCTTTTATTACTCTTCTCTCTTCTTTTTCTCCTTCTTTCTCCGTTCGACTCAAACTCGCTTTGAACTGTCGTCCTCACAATGTGGATCATCAACTGGTGTACGTAATGCCTTCATCCATCCATTCATCCCCTCTCCCCCTTCTTCAATCCAACCGGCACGTTTCCGTGGCTTGATCCGAGCCGCCCCAGCCCGTGATCCACGCTTGACTATCTCGAAACAGCCATATGGAAGGAGGGAAGGAACCAACTGCAATACAGGAGATGTAAAAGGGGCAAAGGAAAGAGGGACAACGCTAACGCTTGAATTGGGAAATTCTAGTCTATGACGTCTTGGCGTCCTTGGGCCTGCTGAACAAGCACGCTAAGCTCCTGTTTCTGGGTCTCGATAATGCGGGTAAAACGACGCTGCTGCATATGTTGAAGGTGGGTTTGTTCTTGTTTATATCTCTCTCTGGTTTGGGGGGTTGGTTGTGTGGGGGGAGGGAGGCGGAGGGGAGGAGGACTTGCGGCGGAGGTGGAAGGCAGGAGTGGGATAATGTCATGATGGGGTGGTGTTTTTGATTTTTGATATGCTTTACGGTTCGCTGATTATGGTGATTGTAGAACGACCGGGTTGCGATTCTTCAACCGACGGCTCATCCGAGTATGTTTACCTCTTATTCCGACGGGGTTGATCTGCAAACGCGTGCAGGGAGGGAAATAAAGGAGGATGGTACCATGGAGGATAAAACTGACGGACAACAGCTTCGGAAGAGCTCGCCATCGGCAACAACCGCTTCACGACTTTCGACCTGGGCGGTCACCAGCAGGGTATTTCCTTCCCTCATTCCACCCGTCACGCAAATCTAATAGTCATCTAGCACGCCGTCTGTGGAAAGACTACTTCCCCGAAGTAAGCGGCATCGTGTTCCTCGTCGACGCCAAAGACCACGAGCGATTCCCCGAGTCCAAGGCCGAGCTGGACGCCTTGTTGGCGATGGAGGAGCTTTCCAAGGTGCCGTTCCTGGTGCTGGGCAACAAGATTGACCACCCGGATGCGGTCAGCGAGGACGAGCTGCGACACCAGCTGGGTCTGTACCAGACGACAGGCAAGGGCAAGGTGCCGCTTGAGGGGATCCGGCCGATTGAGGTGTTCATGTGCAGTGTTGTTATGAGGCAGGGTATGTATCACTTACTCGTAACGAGCAGCGAGTGAGACATGGCTAACGGATCTTACAGGCTACGGTGAAGGCATCAGGTGGTTGTCGCAATACGTCTAGACATCCTAGTCTAGATCCCACCTGTCTATCAGCTAGACAGATGAATAGCGGTACCTAGCCAGCTAGCTAGTATCAATTCAACTCCAGCAAGCAATTGGGTAGACATAGTACAGAGGAGACAGTGGAAAGAAGGTTGCTGAGCAGGGGATATGAAAACGGGGACGATGATAATGTTGATATCAGGACAAACAAACAAGCAAACGAAATCGGACGTTCCGTCCTCCAGGCGACACAGGCGAATGAGTGATATACCGAAGGGCATGTTCTAGCCCTTTTTGTTATTTTAATTTATTTTCTTTTCCTTTCCTTTCCCTTTTCATCCTTTTTCCTTTTCATCTATCTATCTACCGCTGGTGTCTTCGGTCAGTGTTGGGTGGGACTGGTATTATATTATACTATATGCTACAATATTATACATACTACCTACTACTGTATACTACGTATATATACCACTTTGAATATCCGTGAGCTCTTCTCGTCACTATCATAATCGTCTACGATCTACTAAAACACGTCTTGCCCAAGCTGTACAAAGCCTAGATGCGGACTACTATACTGCACATTTAATAAGTCCGAATACATTTGATTTATACGTATACTCCACTGCTCCCATACTCTTCCCCTGTTTCCCCCTCTCCTACTTGTACTGCTGCTGCTGCTGCTGCTAGTAGGAGGAATAGGAGTAGGAGTAGTAGTAGTAGTAGGAGGAGTAGTAGGAGTAGTAGTAGTAGTAGGAGGAGGAGGAGGAGGAGGAGGAGGAGGAGGAGTAGTAGTAGGAGTAGTAGTAGAAGTATGCCATCCCACTAATCCTCCATCCCAAACACAAAACAAAACCCACACCCCCCATCCACCATCACCATACATAGTAGAGCATAATCCAACAAAACAACCTAATCCGAGATAGTACAACACAACAAAGCCCCATTTCCATCCAGCCCCAAAAAGCACAAACACCACTGCGGCGGAGAAAAGAGCTCAACGAATCCATCTAGATAATCCATCTATTACGGACTGCACCGCACGCATGAATAGAATAGAGCCATGCGTACATATATGATCGGAACCACATACCGGGTCAAGATAAGACAGGCGTCTAGGTAGCTGGATAGCTAGATAGTCTTGTATCTATAGATCTAGCTGGATATCTAGAGCCTGACTAGATACATATCACATGATACATGATCCGATCATGCACATTGCGCGGCGTCTCCGATGAGGCAAGTAAAATTGGTAGATAGATATATGGTGTACATTTCATTTCATTCATTCCTGGGGACGAGATGGGGAAGACTGGGCGGGCTGGCTGGTAGGGAGGGAGGGAGGGGGTCCCGTCTAGTAACTAGCTAGGTAGGTAGGTAGGTGAGTAGGTGCAACTACTTATTTCGTCAGGCAGTAAAGATATGACATGACATGACATGACATGACGGGCTATGAGGTAGTGGGTCATTCATATCATATCATGCCATACTCGTGCAATCACTACCGAAACAAATGCCGTTGCAGCTGCAGATCTACCAAACCAAACCAGAGACAATGTCGTTGCTTATTGCTTTGCTTTGATTCTTGGCATTACACTCACTTGGAAGGTTTTATAAAAAGAAGGAAAGAAAAAACAACGCGCAAACGGAGGAACACCAGATGCAGCCCGTCGCTCCCTCTTCGTTCAAGGAATTCCTCGGAAAGGAAAAAGAAAATAACCACGTTGATCAAAATAAACGAACAAAAACAACACAGGAACAAGAAAGGTAGAAGATGAAAAAGAAAAAAGTTCAACACCAACCCCCTACGGGAAGCAGAAACGTTTCCGTCCAGGAAATCATAGCGCAAAACGAAATCATCGGAGTCGCTGGGCCTTGGTGATATGCGGGGAACAAAGTTATGAGAAGATGATGAACAAAGTGTCTGTCGGTGGGGGGAGGAAAAACGGTCTGCGTTCTCGTTGAGGGGTCGGGTCTCAGGCGGGTTGCGCGGGATGTTGCTTCCGATCGTCTAATGCATGGCCATCGAAAAAGTCGTGGGGGGAGTAGACTGAGGGGGAGCCGGATTCTCGTGATGGAAGATGGTCGGAGGGTGGTGATGTGACGTGTTTATCGTCGCCCGAACCTGCTGCACATGGAAAAGCTCGTATTGATTCCTTACTTCTTCTTTTGCTTTCGCGGAGGAGTGATGGGCCTGCCTGAGCTGGAGCCGCCGTAAACGTACTTTTGCTTCTTTTCTGCGGGTTTCAAGATCTGTCAAACGTTTATTAGTGGGGATTCTCGATCAAGTCGGGACACGGATAAGACCTACCTGGAAGGAACACAAGAGACTCTCGTCCACGCTCATCATGGCGCCTGCATTGTCAAACTCTCCGCAGTAGTTCGGTGCGCTGAACAGCGTGACCAGCTGCCGCTTGGAGAAAAATTCGTAGCCGTCCTCGACGACCTGGTGCGCGCGGCAGATGAGATCCATGTCGTGTTTCTGAAGGAATCGCGAGACGACGTCTGGGCCGAAGGTGAACGATACACCGCGGTCATTTTCGCTCCAGCCGGTAATGTCCTTGTCGGGGTCGGACCACAGGAGATCGCAGAGAAGACCGCAATCGGGGATCTATGATTGTCAGCGGATCAGCCTTGAGCGGAAGCCCAGCGAGTCCTCCACGAAAATGGAAGGAAAGTAGCAGTAGGAACAAAACTATGATGAAAAAAGGGACGGATTGTAGAACATACATCAGTCGGACGCATAACCCGACGGATCTGCTCCATCGAGTTAAGGTCAGGGCTCAAACCACCGTGCATGGTGAAGATCTTCTCATCGATGATGGCGGCGATGGGCAGACAGTTGAAGCAGTCGGTAAAGGTCTTCCACAGCTTGATGTTGTACCGCCGTTTGCACTCATCGTAGAACCCATAGATGCGGTTGATCGAGGCACACTCGTGGTTGCCGCGCAGGACGAAGAAGTTCTCGGGGTATTTGATCTTGTAGGCGAGCAGGAGGCAGATGGTCTCGAGCGACTGCTTGCCACGGTCGACGTAGTCACCGAGGAACAGATAATTGGCCTCGGGCGGGAAGCCACCGTATTCGAACAGACGCAGAAGATCGTAGTACTGGCCGTGGATATCACCGCAAATCTGATCCGGGCGGTTAGCGATGTAACGTCGGGGAGAAATTGACAGGTAGGGAAAAGACGGAGAAAGTGGAAAAACGACAAAAAAAAAAAAGAAAAAAAAAAAGAGGAAAGCGAAAAAATAAGAGAGAAATACCTTAATAGGCGCCTCCAACTCCAACAGAATAGGCTGGGAGATGAAAATCTCGCGCGCCTTGGTGCAGAGGTAGCGAATCTCCGACTCGAGCAGTTGGACCTGTTTCCCAGGGCGGCTGCCCCTCACCTCTAACAATCTATCGATGATCGAATCCAAATCCACTTCCTGGTCCGCCATGATTTGCAGAATCTAACGAGAGTCGACCGAAAAAACGAGCGGAAAAAAAGAAACAACAGAAATCACCAGCCCAGAACGGACCGATGAAAGGGGAAAGAAGAGGGAGAGAGGGGGGAGAGTCGCGGAGGGCTCGGTAGTGATACAATTGATGACGCGGCGGCTATACACTAAGAGAAGAGGCAACAATGGGTTAGTATCGATCGAGTTGTAATCCAGACAGGGGAACTCGGACAGAATCCGAGTTAGGACTGGGGAGCGACGCGCCCGATGGAATCTTGGTTGTTGTTGTTGTTGTGGTGGTGGTTGAGATTGGGGAGGGCGATCGAACGAGCGATCGGGAAAGAGAGGAACAGGCAGAGAGATAGAGATAGGAGGGGAGATCAAACTTACCGAATAAGAACTGAAGAGGACGAAAGAAATCGGCCAACAGGCCTTTGGGATCGCAGACGGGGCTGGAGATGAAGCCAGACGACGGACCCGATGAAAAACCTTTTTCCCCCTCTTAAGGCAGTCGACAATACGCGTGGAGACGGGCGTGAGCGATCGCGACGATGAGAATGGACAGGGGGAGGGTAGAAGAAAGTGAAGAGCGAAGAAAAAAAAAAATAGAGAAAAAAAAAGAAAAAAAAGAGTCCTAGCGACGGGAAGGTCGAAAAGGAAGAAGGCGAGATAAGAGCAAGGACGAGAGAGGAGGGCGCGACAAGGCGACGAAGAGAAACTGAATTTGACGTTCCAAGGTCCGGTGGGGGTGGGAGGTGGAAAGAAGGGGCGAGAAAGTAGTGACAATAGACACCAGAAGAGTCGCAGCAGTCGCAGTAGCAGTCGCAGCAGGGGCAGAAGTGCAAAGGTGAGATGAGATGAGGGTATTCCGTGGATAGTAGAAGGAGGGAAGAAAACGAGGAAGAAGGATGAGGAGGAGGAGTCCAAAGAGTAGTAATCAAGGGATCAACACAACTGCGGTCGGGGCGGTAGAAGATTTTTCTGGCTCTTCTCCGGCTTCCTTTTTTTTTTTTTTTTTTTCCCTTTGATTTTTTCTTTCCTTTTTCCTTCTAGAAAAATCCCTTAGCGTTTCGATTGACTAGGTGGGAGAATTTCCAAGCAGAAGGGGGTTGGGAAGACCAATGAAAGATTCAAGATGCTAACAGTGGGAACCAGAAATCCAACAAAACAAGATCAAAGATCCAAAGTCAAGAAGGAGGAACAAGAAGAGGGGAAGAAAAAGGGAAGAAGAAGAGGGGAGAGAGAGAGAGAGAGAGGAATGCAGCCTGAGGAAGGAAGAAGGAGGCCAGGACGGACGGTGATTGGCTGCGGCAGAAAATCACTTCAGTGAAAAGTTCCACTTCCGTCCCCTGATTGGTCAGGCCACCGGGCGGCGAACACCGACCAGACGGGCTATTAATACGTCTGGATATAGTACTATCTACAAGTCTACCATGAAGTAAAGGTGCAGTCTCATCCATCTCATGTCTCATGCATTAGTCTGAAGCCCTTGGTCTGTGTCTGTGTAATCCGAAACCACATCAAAGGCAACACAATAAAAGAACAACATCAAAGCGGAAAGGGAATCGCAAGGCAACAAGAAAGCAGGTATACACGGAAATCATCAAATCATGGCAAAAGAAACAAATATGAAACAGAAAAGAGAACGGAAGAAAGAGTCAAAAAAAAAAGGAAGAAAGAACAGAAAAGGTCCCAAAACAGTAGTCATAGATAAATCATACAACGCCAACGCCCGCATTCCCCTCGCCGGCCCATATACAATACACGCGATCTAACAAATCAACAACATTCTCTCTTTCATAAATGGTCAGCCTCCCGGTAGATGGTCCAGCCTAGGGGGGGGGGAGGGGGATCGGCTAGGGGGTCGCCGGTCGGGTATATAACGATGGCGCTTCAATCAACATGTTCATACATCCGCCCTCCGCTTTCGCAACTCTTCTGCATAACGCCCGGACCAATGCGGTTCAGCGACTCTGGTGGGTGGTGGGTTTTTTGGTGGGTTGGTGGGATGGTCGGAAAGGGAGGTTTGGTTGGTAAATCGATCAATCAAGAGTGAAGAGTCACAGCGTCTTTTTTTTTTTTCTCCTTCTCCTTCATCATTCGTTCTTCTCCTTTTATTTTTATTCTTCTTCGTCCCAATCAGATGGTACTTCCCCCGCTGAGGATCGCGGGAGGATTGGTTCGCGGAAACGGTTCCGGTGCCAGCATGGCCGTGTCCCCGAGGTCGGTGCCCGTGCGAGCCATGCCCACAGGTCGCGACGAATGGACCGATTCGCCGCCGAGCACGGCTAGCCAGTGGCTGCTGCCCATCTCTTGCTGCAGCGCCGCGAGTTGCCGTCGGTAGAATTCCCCTTCCATGCTCCACTCCGTCTCATGGACGGTCCGCTGCAGCACGAGGGCTTCTTTGGCCGGCGGGACCACGGGGCGCGGACCGTCGTCCACCGTGGCCGGGCTCTGAGCACTAGGTGTGTCGCCCTGGGGTCCACCATCAGATTTCCATTGACGGTCGGAAGACGGTGCGACAAACGGAGCAACAGGTAATTGGACGGGCTGAACAGAAGGGGTACAAGGCACCACTACACCTGGGGCGGAATTACCATTAGTGACGGGCCCTTCCCTCGTCGCATCCACGATCCTCCGCCGTTGGCCCTTCCGTCGCCGACTGGATCCGACCCCAGGGTCGGTGGTCGAGACCGCCTCTCGCACCGGCCCTTCCCCAGAGGGTTGCTCCTCGGACCGGCTACCATTAACCCCCACGACACTGGTGGCAGCTTTGCTGATGATGGCTGATCTGTCTGCCGCCGAGATTCGGACCACGGGCGCGCCTTCCGGCTCCGCAACGCGTTCCACCAGGAGCTTTCTCTCCGTGTAGCCCGGTCCCGACCCGTCGATGATGACGTCCTCGGAATAGCCGGGGGTGCGGCGGAACAGGTTGAAGATCACCACGCGGTAACCCGAGTGGGTCTTCGTAAACGGATTGCCCGACACCCAGATCTCCCGTATTTCAGGGAGGCTGGTGAGCCGGGCCATTTCGGTGGGGTCCGAGAGCTGGTTGTCGCGGAGATCCAGCCGCTCGAGAGACAGCAGACGTTCGACCCCCGCCAGGGAGCGCAGACGATTCCCCCGAAGGTTGAGAGCCGTGATGGCGGGGAGAGGGGTGCGGGATAGGGAATGAAGCGAGTCGATCATGCAATTCGAGAGATTGAGGGCCCTCAACGCGACCAGGGTCGCCAGGCTGTCGGGGACGTCGGTGAAGAGATTTGCGGAGAGGTCGAGGGAGTGCAGGGTGTTGGCGACCGGGGCCAGACCCGTAGCGGAGACAGAGGTCATCGAATTGTCCGCCAGGCCGAGGTGTCGCAGGAACCGCCACTTGGACGTGGGCAGAGCGTCGGACGGCAGGTGGGAGGTGCTTCCATTCCGGTAGCCCGAGGTGTCGCTGGAGTTGGAGCTCCCCGACCCCGTGCGGCGGATCCGGGCGCTGGCGCCTCGGCTGTGACGGTAGACCGACTGTTTCGAGCTGGTGGTCGGGCGGGTGGGAGAGATGCTTCCAGCGCGTCGACGGCGGGCGGCATCTTCCGACCCCAACCGCACCATGGCGGCGGATTTGGGGCTGGAGCTCGTGCCAAACGCCGTATCGGCCACGGGGGAGCCCGGGGCCGACAGGGAACCCGACAGTCCCGACTTGCGGACCGGCTGGGGGTTCGCGCTTCCGCTCCACGGCAGGACCGGCGAGTTCTGATGTTTGGCTGACCGTCGACGGCGCTTATCGATGTCATCCAACACGATTCCGGTCAGCAGATCCCCCGGGTCCTCCAGGTTGGCGCGCTTCACGGTCAGCGTCCGCAGCTGCTCGGAGAGTCGGTCCCAGCCGAAGAACGACCGATAATCAATATCGATGATCTCCAGGGCACTCAGATTCTTAAAGGCATGAAGGGGAACGGCAGTGTCAAAGGGGAACTCCTCGTAACCGCGGATCAGGCGGGCACGACGGTCTGGGGCTAATCGCAGGCAGGGAATTTTGGTAAAGGCAGAGTAGAGATACTTCATATCGGCTTCTAATGCGGCTTTCGCCCGCTCCGACTTGGACAATGAATCCTTCGATCCCAGGCCGAAGGACGACCACAGTGAACCCATGCCGGACATGACACTACGCACACTGGAGACCGAGTGGATGGAGTCCCGGTCCCCCTTGGACCGTTGGGGTTTACTCAAGAAGGAGACATAGGACTGGGAGACATCGGTATGGATGTTCTCCAGTCGGACGCTCATGGGGCCCACGGCGATGGACAGGTCTTCGAATCGGGAGAGAAGGTAGAATAGGTGATGCGGGGTGAGGGTGAGTTTGGCGGGCTTGATGCTGGGCGAGGTGAACTTTAGAGACCCCAGCGACAAGGCCGCCGCAAGGCTCGACGAGGTCGAGGGGGCGCTCGAGGAGGTGAGGGTGGGTTGCGCATTTTTGGAGGGCTGTCGTCGCAGCTGTAGGGCATTGGCGAGGGCCTTTTCATGGGTGCGAACGAAGCTAGCGAGGTTCTATTGAGTTGAATGGTTAGTAGGACCGATAGGTGAGGTCAAAGAAACCACGGTCCCCACTCACTTTTATGAAAAGCTGTCCATCTTCGGTGTTCAGCTTCTCCATTACGGACAGTGCTTCGCCCAACGAGACCGAACTTATTGGGCGAACGAACTTTGCAGGGACGCTCAGGAAGTGGTAGTGGCGTAGGAGACGGATATCGACATCTTGCTGGTAGGCAACAGGGAGGCCTGCATCAGTTGAGGGGAATGAGTCAGTAGACTTTTCAAACCAGCCAGATGTTTGGCAATCTGACGGAACCAGATTCCACCGGGTGGAGAAGGCTGATAAGAAACCAAAGGGGGTCCTGTATCTATAGATAGGGATCTGAGTGGGAAGGGAGATCACTGACAGATATCGGAGGAAAGGTGTCACTATAAAGTAGAACCACCAAATTTGATCCGATGCGTCGAGGGAGAAGATCTATTACAAGCTTGTCGCCTGGACAAAGCTGGAAGCCGAGAAGAGGGAAGAGGCGAGCTGAAGAAGAATCCAAGAAATTCGAAAGGGGGAGAAAAGGGAAAAAAAATGAAAAAGAAGCAGCGGAAGAAAAGCAAAGCTCCGCCCAAAGAAGAAAGAGACTGGGTGATGGATATGAAGGAGGAATAATTTGAGATGGGGAAGTGGAAGGGGAGATGAAAAGCGACAGGACCGGGGGAGCTAGACTAATATGCAAGCACCACCAGCCTAGTTTGGATCGAGTTTGGATTGATGGTACTAGGAGGGGGGAAGTGTGGTGGAGGGGGAGGATGAGAAAAGGTGGATATGAGATGTGCACTGGATCAATCAGCTGAGGGGAGGGGCTTCGGGGGCGTCAGCAGAGATAGTCGATTTTTTTTTATATTATTTTCTTCTATTTATTTTAACTATTTTCTATTTTCTATTTTCTATTTTGTCTTTGTCCTTTTTTGTCTTTCTTTTGTTCTCTTATACAAACCCACCTCGAAAATCAAATCAAACAATCGTTTCCATTGTATCCATCAGTACGGAATCTATACATCGAGAAGTATAGTACCTTCTCGCAAGATATCCGATCACAGTCAATCGATAATCAATAATCGATAACAACAATCAGCCCATGTTAATATGATCTAATCCCGACATTAATGGTACAATGTCCTCATTTAATTTATCGGAGCCGCTGGTACTTGCGTCGAGGATGCATTGGTACGTGCAGGAGAGACTCGTCGGAATCTCGTACGGTACCGTAATTCATACTCCTCCTATCTAGTATCTGGAATGAGTGATCCCTTGATATTTTTATCGATTATTTATTTTATTTTATTTTATTATTTATTCTGTTGAATTTTATATCGATCTTCTATGATATCCTATCCCATCTGTATCAAACTATAAACATAAACACCTGGTGGCACCCACAAGAAGAGTTCGTTCAAGATGGACTATTATTTCTCTGCCGTCCTTATCAGAAGCGGCCGATTAGTGGTGTTATACTGATAGCCCGTCTCTGATAAACTGGCGCTGGAAACCCTGTCCGGTGGGGTTTATCAATGGACCCCGTCCAAGTCCCATGGAACCGACTCCTTCATTGACACAGTACATCGTCAGGAGAAGATTGACTCCAATCTTTGTCGGCATGGTACTTTTTCTTTCTTTCTTTTCTTTTTCTGTCTTCTCCTCTTTTACGCGAGAGATATGGACGATTGGACGTTGGTTTTTGAGACCGACAAATGAAAAAGGCCAACAATCATGGAAGGAGGAAGTAAAAGAGAAACGGGAAAAAAAAAAAAAAAGGCAAGACGGTTTCCAGCTCAAGAATAGTGGAGCAGCTCGCCGTCTTCCCGAGTACCTCGAGAGTAGTGGGTACCGCGATCTGCCGACCATGAATCACCATGGGCTGATGGCACGGCTGGATTATACCACCAGCTAAAGTGATTCCAGCAATCAAAGCGAGCAAAGACAACAATGAGGAACAATTGGTCGCACCGTCCTATCCAGCCATCTGGTAGAAGACAGGATGACTCCAAATTATGTGTTCAGCAGAAGATACCAGAAGGATAACCCGCGCCTGTGATCTCTGATTCGCTAAGACGCTAGTATGAATGATTGACCGTATCCTTCGAGTACAGCCACAGGCTATACAGCCCTTGTGGACGATCAAGATGGAGGAAAAACTTTTCAAGATGGGGAGGGGCAGGCAGGATTGGATGCCACCGTTTACTTCCCTGTTTGGCGACCCACCGGCCTACTGTCATTACGCAGCATGATTGGCGGTGGGTCCGCCTACCGTGCAGCTGATAGCGCCCTGGCGGACTATGAATGTCGAGATTGTCCACGCGCATTGGACGAATCACGGCCTGATCTGGGTCATCTGCAGTGCGCTTGACTCGAGAGGCTCTAGGACGTATCCTCGTTGAGGTTCTTCAGTGCCCGCAATTACTAGGAGGAAAGTACTGGAAAAGAAAAAAAAAAAAACCGCCTTGACGGTCAAGGATCTAACCGAGCCACGAGGCATGGGACTTTCGATTTAGACAGGTACCGTGACTTGAGGATTGATTGAGATAGTGAACTGATAAAAATGATAAAGTGATATAATGACGAATGAGTCTAACATCAGAGTCATCCGCACTGACCTGACCAAATCCCTCGGGGGATCAAGCGGAGCATGGCACCTGTTTGTGGTAAGGCCAGTTGTCCAATAAGTTCCTCGGTAGGTATCTCAGCTACTCGGTGCGAGCACCAAAATGGTATATCAAATGACCTCCATATCCGTCGCGGCTGAGAAACATCGTGTCATCAGTCCATCTATGTATTCGTCGATGACGTCCTAGACAAGTATATTAAATAGGTAGGAAGATACCTACATGATCTCATCTGATGGAGAATTTAGAAATACAGTTCGCGGTAGGAAGATTAAACACTCGAATCAGTTATCGGAAAAGGCTCTTGACAAATCACGACAGCGGGATGGCCGCTGGTCTGAAGTCACACCGCTCCCTTTTTTTTTCCAATTCTCCTCCATCACACCACATCAATCATGTTCCCCTCTCTACCTGCCCCTCTTCAATTGATTGATTGATTGATTGATTGATTGATTAACTAAATGTTCCCGTCATTACTCAACCCATGGTTCCCTGCCCCTCCTTCGCTCATGCTCATGCTCATGTTCCCGCCCACGTTCTGGCAATGCCGAAATCGCAGCCACTCACTTTGTGTATACAGCAGCATATCCCCCGGCCGTGGATATTATTCGCAGAGTCTATACCTAGGTACTCACTAAGGTATCATATCGTACACAAATTATATTGTCTTGTCTTGGACTAATATCTTTGATATCACATACACCTTCCTTACCTCCCAGATTACATCCAGAAAATACCTACCAAACAGTAAATACCAACACATGTAAACAAACCACGCCTCCACCAAACAACGTCGCATCACAACATAACTTCCCCCCCAGTTGAAACCCTCAACTCCTGGAGAATTCCCGTCTGTTCCAAAACATGGTACGCTAGATAAACACCCTACCAATGAGGGCGCCCCTACGACGCTAGGGGTGTCAAGTCTTCATATCTTCACGGGCAGGTTGGGAGGGGAAAATAAATAAATAAAAACGAAGATAAAGAAGGAAAGAAATGAAAATTGAGTCCACCTGCAGGCGGCATATTCACCTGCACGATGCAGACGCAGTATGTACAAAGGACAATAGTTAGTTCTACCACCATGCGAGGGAGGAGTGTAGACGAAACAAAACACAACGTTGATGATCCCTGGAAGAGAAGCACCTAATCATGTCTCACAAACTTTCGTCCGGTGATGGTTTGAATTGGTTTGGTTTAGATGTGGGGGGGGGAAGGACGGGATCTTGGCGCGGAGGTTCCATTCCGATATAGGACCGACCTGTTGGATGGATAGATGGATGGATCCGTATGCATCGTACATAATATAGGGTGCATCACTATTATTAACTCCCCTCCATATGGAGTTGGAGTATGCATGGTACTTGTGTGGTTGTTTTGGATTATTTTTTTCTCCACTGTATGTATCTATGCACGTACGTATAGACGTATGTACGTCTGTATTCGGTGTTCTGTATGTTTGTATGGAGTGCCACAAGTATACTCCGTACGTAGATTAGTTTGTGCAACCGCTATAGATAGAACGAGCCTACTAGAATGAGAATTTATAGTATACCCGCTGGATACGCCACGAGAGAACAGGGAATAGCAAATGATAAGTAGATAACGACCACGATGTGATCGGATAGAACAGTGGAGATTACCCCATGCAGCACGATCAACTGTGAAGTTGTGCAGCTAGTCAGAACTAAATCAATGATGAATGGATTGATGGATCAATGAGGTTGAAGAATAGTGTAGCGTGCCCCAAGTTGTATACTTATCTAGAGTCACGATGTAGTAGCTATGTACATAGAGTAGATACTAGATACAACCGAGGTGGATATCATCGAACGACTCGAGAAAAAGGTGGACTGTGCAGGTCTGGTCTCCACTCCAGTCAAACCGGCCGAGTGATCAGCGCCAACTATCCCCCAATCACAGTCCCCCCGGCGACCATTTGTTCGTTTTAACCTTTCCGTTCTGTACCAAGTAACTTAGTACTATGGAAGTTATGTACCTCCTCCCGTCGTCGTACTAGTCTTCTCTATGGAGATGCGCTACTACAGTAGGTACAAACTAGAAAGAGGAATTGCTAAAGTCCGACCGCGGGTCGAATAAAAACCCCCGACAGGCCCGATCGCTGCTAGTTGATGACCATTGACCAGGAGGGATTCGAAAATAGAATACAATCAAGGTAAAGACCAGGAAAGCAAATTAAAGAAAGACCACCAGCGTTTCAACATGGTGCAATTCCCCACAGGAGATCAGAGTGCACAACCTTTTTTGCCTTTTGGAGGGCGTGGTTGTTTCGTTTACTGATGCGAGCGGCTCTTTTTGGGAATCCTTCCCGCCTATCTTTTTTTTCTTTCATCTACTTTGTCTTTTCTAGTTTCTCACAAGGTTGGTGGTTGATCTTTTGGGAGTCTGGGGAAAGATAGGTGGACTAGCGGGTATCGCGCGAAACGTTAAATGTCGTAATCTTGGTTGACTTATATTGTTTGACGCAATATGGGTTCAAAGAGACTTCCTCTCTCCCGGTGTATTCGTATACATAAAGCTTGGGATGGAAGTTTGCAACTACATACGACCTAATGTATGAAGGAAGTACGTATGTATGCACCGAGATCGTCTCAGCTTTGTCCTTTGATGTGCATGAGCCAAAAAAGTAAATATCTACCAAAGCACAACCCCTATTCAAGTCCATACACTCCCAGTCGTGTTCAGGGACTCGGGCGACATGCAACCGAAGAGCCTAAATGGTAAATCCATCAGTAGCGCCCCCACCAACCTTGGCTGTGCTGTTGGTGGTGGACCCCGAATACGGAAAATACTGTGTTCAGTGCAGGTCCTAAATCCATCGCTCACCGGCGGTGGAGACTAGTTAGTTACTAGGGAGATATTTTTGTGGCAAGAGGACTCCAATCCCCAGCAGCGTCGTCCTCAATGGATGCAAATCATTCGCCTCTCTGGCCGCACCAAGCGACCAACGAGGACTATCGTATACCGTTGGTCATCTCGGAGTCGTCGATGATGCTCGTCATTCTTTGCAATGATTGGGTTCCCGCTGCGTCCCGCCAAGCAAAGTGTATGAAAGTAGAAGTAGTGTTCATCCTCGTTTGAAATTGACGCTGTGCTTTTTCCCCACCGTTTCCCTCCTTTTTGTTTTTTTTTTATTTATTTTTTTATTGAGAACTTACCCCGCAATGCTTGACGCTATCAGAGGCGTGGATGCCACCAAGTCCATCCAATCACGGCCCGCATGCCACCCGTCAAAGTAAGACAAGATTGAGATGAGTGACATGGTTGAGATTCGGACTGCCACAGCGCTCGACGGGCATAAACGGACTCCGTTCCGGCTGGTGGGAGACAGCGGCATCTAATTGTAGTGCTGACCATACCATTCCTACGATGAAGCCGGGATACCTTGTCAGTGGGGAGTGACCTGGAGACGCGGCGTAATTATGTAATTTGTACCCCTCCTCCTTCATCGGCGATGATCATGGACCCTCCGTGGCAAGGATTGGCAACCTTCTTCCTCTGCAATGTCGATCTGTCCTGAACACGGGCCATTCAGCTGAGCCATTCATAGTGGAGGTCGCCACGCCTTTCTCAGACGTCAGCTTGTTGGTCTCTATCCTCGAATTGATCCTTTCCGGAGGTGGGTGTCAGGCGTTGAATGTACCGGGTGTATCATGAGTACGAGGTCATCAGGTATACCAGATGTGTCGGATATATCAACCGTATCAGACGTATCAACCGTATTAACCGTATCAACCGTATCGAACATATCAAGGGAAGGTGCAGAGACAAGAACGTGCCAAGAATTCGAGACACGGCATTTCCTGGAAAAGGTGATTCAAAACCTCAGGTTGAAACAAGAAGGGATGAAGAGAATGAGACGGAAGGGGCAAATATGTTCTGTCTCTTATCATCCTGACCGTTTCGGCTGGGCCAACAAAATTAAACCCCTGTCTATAAGTTCCCTGCATGGGGTTGGACCCATGGTTCTTGGTCCGGACCGTCCATGAAGCGTGGGGATAACATGAACTTACCATCGACGTTGGACTGGGATACCCTGTCCGACTGCCAAGCCTTGTTCCACACCAGCCACATGTTGTCCGCTTTCAAGCCCTGTTGTGGCTGTACTGCCATGAGGCGGTGCAGCGGTGACGTCGACACTTCGCCGTCATATGATCTGTCATCGTGCCTGGATTGCTCCATCCGGTTTTCAACGCAACAATCAACCGCATCCCATCACACTCTCTTGTTTTCTCGATAGTCATGTATGATATACAAAAATGACTGCAGAAGAAGATTCTGCCTTTCTCAACGTTACCGATGCCAGCGCCCTGCCTGACTATGATAACGAATTCATCGATCCCGACGATCTACGGCAGTTCCAGAAGGCGTTGTTAGACCAGGACGCCGATCCCTTAGTCGCCCTCAATGACTGGCGTCCAGTCTACCAGCGTGTCCGGAGGAATCGTAGCCGCAAGAAGAAGCCCCGACGCAGCACGGATGAGACGAGGGAAGGGGTGCTTTACAATGTTCTCAAATGGCCGTTTCTCCTCATTGTGCTGGGGTGGATCGCCGTCCTGAGCGTGCTCTACGCCCTGACCCGCTTCTATATCATGTTCTATGAGCACTGGGTCTCGTGGAGGGGCAAGCGGCAAAGCCTTCGGAAACAACTTTATCAGCAGACAAATTACCGCGATTGGCTAAAGGCCGCCCGGGCGCTGGACGACCACCTAGGGAATCAGAAGTGGAAAGAGACGGATGAATATGCATACTATGATCATGCCACCATTGAGAAGCTTGTCGGGCAGTTGAAGGAGGTGAGGGCTCAGGTGGAGGAGGACATCCGGAACGGACATCGGGGTGTGAGCGATCCTCCAGCGGTAGAAGAGCTCTGCACACTGCTCGAGGCCTGCGTCAAGAACAACTTTGCAGGGGTGGAAAACCCCAGATTGTACAGCGAAGCATACTCGGGGACCAAGGACCTGGTGCAGGAGTACATGGACGAAGTGAAGACGTGTATTGAGCTGGTGTCGGGCGACAAGCAGATCGACAATGACGATAAATACCACCATTTCAAGCATCTGGATACCAACTTCGGCCGGACCGCTCTGTGCTTGTCTGGCGGGGCTACCTTTGCTTACTACCATTTCGGCGTCGTCCGGGCCCTGCTGGATAACGGTGTGCTGCCTCAGATCATCACGGGAACATCCGGGGGAGCACTCGTCGCGGGTCTGGTTGCCACTCGAACGGACGAGGAGCTGAAACAGCTGCTTGTCCCTGCACTAGCGCACCGTATCAGGGCGTGCGATGATAGCTTCTCGACGTGGTTCATGCGTTGGTGCCGGACGGGAGCCCGGTTCGACACGAATGACTGGGCTCGCCAGTGCAGTTGGTTCTGCAGAGGCTCGACTACTTTCAAGGAGGCTTACGAACGGACCGGGCGCATCCTGAACGTGTCATGTGTGCCGTCCGATCCCCATTCGCCGACGATCTTGGCAAATTATCTGACATCACCTAATTGCGTCATCTGGAGTGCTGTGCTCGCCTCTGCTGCCGTCCCGGGCATCTTGAACCCTGTCGTTCTGATGACCAAGAAGCGTGACGGGACACTGGCGCCGTATTCGTTCGGACACAAGTGGAAGGACGGGAGTCTGCGGACTGATATTCCCATCAAGGCATTGAACCTTCATTTCAACGTCAACTTTACCATTGTTTCGCAAGTAAGTTATCTCTTTTTTTTTTCTTTCTACTTCTCAAAATATACCACCAACAAGGAACTACACTCACACACCCAGGTAAATCCACACATCAACCTTTTCTTCTTCAACTCGCGAGGCACAGTCGGCCGCCCGGTAACCCACCGCAAAGGCCGCGGCTGGCGCGGCGGGTTCCTAGGCTCCGCAATAGAGCAGTACATAAAGCTGGACTTGAACAAGTGGCTGCGCGTACTACGCCACCTCGAGCTCCTCCCGCGACCCATGGGCCAAGACTGGAGCGAAATCTGGCTCCAAAAATTCAGCGGCACCATCACCATCTGGCCCAAGACGGTCTTCTCGGACTTCATCCACATCCTGTCGGACCCAGACCCGGAGCGCCTCCGCCGCATGCTCCGCATGGGCCAGCTCAGCGCATTCCCCAAAATCCAGTTCATCAAGAACCGCCTGCACATCGAGACGGCTATCGCGCGCGGGCTCGATCAATTCGCTCCGCCGGGCGAGGTGCGGCCCTCGCTGCGCTACCGCCCGCGTCCTGGCGCGCCGCCGCAGTCGGTCGTGGCCGATGGGGACGTGCCGGGTGGATTCCATGGGCCGTTTACGGACGGGGATACGGATTCTTCGCTGGAGATGGAGAGGCCGCGACGGGGGAGTTTCCTGCAGGAGATGCAGAGGCAGTCGGCGGTGTTTTTTGATGATACGGATTTGACGGGTGAGGATTAGTCTGGCTACAGAAGTTTATTTGGATACGAGAAAGAAGCTTTCCATAATCACCCCTTACTTAGCGCTATTTAAACTGTATATACACCTTCTCGGTAGTATCTGAACCATAACCCTGCACGAAGTCTAACTCGACTACCAAACCGCTAGTATTACCCATACACACTTACATATCCACATACGTATATACATGCATACATACAGCAAGCAAGCAAGCAAGCAGATAACAACCAGCCGATCAATCCACCAATCCACCAGCAGCAGAGTACCCCACACATACGAAAAATAATCCCACAAGCCCAAACCAACCCAACCCGGCACGGAAGGCCTAACATGGCACAGTAACACACGCGGCCCATGCACGCATGCAAAATAAGCAGCCTACTTATTTACCTCCACACTTCTAAATATATC
Source organism: Aspergillus candidus (assembly GCF_002847045.1). Lineage (NCBI taxonomy): Eukaryota > Fungi > Ascomycota > Eurotiomycetes > Eurotiales > Aspergillaceae > Aspergillus > Aspergillus candidus. Next base: position 79,832 of record NW_020194042.1, on the reverse strand, counting down.
ACCATGTACTCCGAAGTATGGGGGTATGTATTGGGTTAGTCGGTGGTGGTGGTGGTGGTGGTGGATGGATCCCTGCCGCGCATCTGACCACCCCTCGCACGTCATGGTGCATATTGTGCGTCATAGCATAAGTATACCACCCATATACTATAGGTATAATCTATTGTTTGATATGATATGGTCTGGTATGATACAATATAATATATTGATGATATCAGTGCGCATAGACGCTGACTCGATGTAGATGTACGGGGTAGGTATTGGTCGAATATAGCAAGTCCACACACTAGCACAACTTACAAGAGGTCATTTTGATCTCAAGTAAGAAACTGGGATCCTCTCGAGTATGAGACTCTGACGTTCTATGATCACTCGGTTTCTCTACTGAATGGCGTTAGCTACTAAATAAGAGCTTATATGTGGTGGGGATAACTATCAGTCAGGTTACGCCCTGTACAAAAGTTGGACGATGTTTTCGCGTAGCAGCTATGATATCTTACTATCTTAGATAAAAAGATATAAAAAAGCAGACCACAATTGTGTTTGAAAGACCGTTATATTTCTCAAAGCATTCTAGCCAATAATTCCAGGCGAAACAGAATATATATCAGTGCAACAGGTGGAGATGAAAGCATCATAAACCCACGTGAACAGACTTGTATCATAGAGACCTCACTACTTACCAGCTGTCGACTCTATACTCAACACGAGATATCTCTACAGCTTTGATACTTACCGGTCCCACATCGTCCAAGTAGTCACTTGAGTTACGATCACCGTCATGACACGTAAAAGTTGAAGTACCAGCATAGCTAACTTCCTCGCTATACCTGCCTTGTAACAGAGCACTGGTTCCTGCACCAGAGGCTGACAATCCATCAATGAGCAGTGCATACTGCTGTAGTATGAACAGATATTTTAGTGGTGACTATAGCCTTACCAGGTTAATGTGAGATATTCCGCAAGGGAACTATGTATAAATAGTCACTATATTGATATTACAGATCGTCTTCTACCTCTACTAGATCACTGAATAGGGTTTGTGTGATTAACGTTGTCATAAATTCAAGCTAGGCCAGTTGATACTTATCATTCAGGATCTACTTACGACCAATCGTGACTGTTCATCGTACAGTGAAGACGGTCTTATGAAGGATTTTATTTGAACGTGCAGATATGTATCTATCAGTACAGCTTGCTAAATATATCAAACCCCACATCACAGTCTGTAGTTGTAGTCCCAATCAAACTCGCCTTGTGAGCGCAGGAGATATCACTCACAGATAAAGCTGATAGATATCTACATCGAACTCAACCATCAGGTAACCCCATCATGATCAAAGCTCATTACCTTCCACATCTAGCCTCACAAGTACCAATGAGAACCGGTATAGTTTGGGAAACCTTCGCCCCGGTCTGCGTGGCGGATGGAAAGGAGGTTTTTTAACTGTAGTTTATGCATTTATAGGGCTTGCTCGGAGAGAGGAGTGAGTACTACAACTCAGGAAGTGGTAGCTGGGGGTGAACTGTGAAGGGAGGTGATAAATGCTAGGTAGGGTGGGGCGTGTCACATAAGACTAGGTGTGTGTGTGTGTGTCGTGGATAGTAGATTATGGGTGATAAAATTCCTGTTGTGTATATGATGGAATCGTAGACCTGCAATCATTTCTCATTTTGAATATCACTGTAGGCCAAAGGGGTAAATGCACGCTCTTGCGGGCCATATGACTATATGTACCCAATCTAATCTTGTAATAACATTCAAGCCACATAATATCCATCAAAGTGAAAAAAAAAAAGAAAAGAAAAAGAAAAGAAAAGGGAGTGTATACCAAAAAAAAGAATCACGCCTCATTCTTCTCCGGAAACTGCTTCTCCAACAAATTCAACAACACCCTCGGCGCATCCAACATCTCCATGCAAACCTCCACCATCCGCACGCCCTTCCCCTTCGCCATCCGCTCATCAGCCAACATCCCCTCAAGGTCCGCCCATGTGCGCACCGTCCACGCGTGCGCCGCGTACTCCCCCTCGGTCGGAGCCCCGAATAGCTCCAGCGCCTTGAGATACCGCCAGGGGGTGATGTCGTTGTACCGCGCGTCGTGGCCGTGGATACATCGCTCGATGGTGTAGCCCGCGTTGTTGATCAGGAAGACGACGACGTCGAGCTTGTGGTGGATTATGGTTGCGAGTTCTTGCGCTGTGAGTTGGAAGCTGCCGTCGCCGATGAGGAGGACTGTTCGTCCCGGTTTGGCGCCGTGCGAGGCGCGATCGCGTTGGGCGAGGCTCGCGCCCAACGCGGCGGGCAGCATGTAGCCGATGGAGAGCCAGGTGACGGGTTTGAAGAGGCGGGTGCGCGGGGGCAGGACGAACTCGTTGGCGCCGTAGCCGGCGGTGCCGGTTTCGGCGAGGATGATGTCGCCTTCGCGGAAGAAGGGGTTGAGCTTTTTCCAGAAGCTGGCGTTGTTTACTTTTTCGGTTGCGGGGAGGCCGGAGGGCGCGGCGAAGGTGGTTGTCGGGTGCGGAAGGTCGGGCTTGTGGGGGGGGATTTTGGCGCTGTCGAGCTGGGCGATGAGTTGGGGGAGGAAGAGCTTCGCGGGGAGGTCCCGGAAGATTTGCTTGTCGATTTGAACGGTCGTCGCCGTGAAGGCGACTGTTGTAGCTGCTGGAGGGATGGTCTGGAAGATGTAGGTGTTTGTGTTGCTGTGGTGCGGGCCGAAGTGAAGGACCAGGTCGCAGGACTCGACGAACGGCTTGTGTGCCGGGGTGAAGACGCCGTAGACGTTGGGCAAGGACTCGTCGATGAGACTCTTGCCGAAGCCCGTCGTGAAGGTCGGCCACTCGGTCGACCGGACCAGGTGCTCGACCTCGTCGAGGGTCCGCGACTGTCGCGATTCGCCGTCGACCAGGATCATCGGGCGCTTGGCATTGTAGATGCGGTCGAGGATGACGGCGAGCGCCTCCTCCTCGACCTTGGGCTGCCGCGCCGGCAGCGGGATACTGATCTTGGTGTCGAGGCTTCGCGTCGGCACGCGCAGGGCGACCATGTCGTCGGGGATGGCGATGCGCACGGGCCGACTGTGCACCAGACACTGCAGCAGCACGCGGTCGATCTCGGCGGGGGCGGAGCGGAGGTCCGAGATCATGGTCTGCGCGACGGTGACGTGCTCGTACATGCGGTCGAAGCGCTGGTACTCGCCATCGTTGAAGGTGTGGTGGATGAGGGCGCGCGAGTCCTGCGAGTCGCGGACGGGGGTGCCGACGACGTGGACGACGGGGGCTCGTTCGGCGTAGGCACCGGCGATCGCGTTGATCGCGGAGAGTTCTCCCACACCGAAGGTGGTGACCAGCGCTCCGAGTCCTACTCATGTCAGAAACATCTCAAACTATCCTATATCCTCCAAACGTACCTTTTATCCGGGCATATCCATCGGCAGCATATCCGGCGTTCAGCTCGTTGCAGTTTCCGATCCAGTGCAGCTTGGCGGGCTCGACATAGTCCAGGAGGTTGAGATTGTAATCGCCCGGCAAGCCGAAGATGGAATCGACGCCTAACTGGCGCAGGCGGGTGAAGAGGTAATCCGCAAGGGTGGTGGTGTTGGTTTCCATGGTGGAGAGGAAGTGAGGGACAGAAGGTAAAAAGAGGAGGGGAAACGAGGGGAGAGAAAGCGGATTATATAAATGAGGGGAGATCGTGTTGTTCTTCCCCGCAGGTCCCAACAAGGCAGTCCTTCCCGACGGCTACCGCCGGCAATGCCGAGTCGATTACTAGATAGAAACCTGTACATCCCTGTTATATATTCGTACTATCTTTGAGTTCTCGGGAGCATATCTTCTTCTTTTGGGTGCGAAATTGCCCCTCGATCAATAATTTTGAAGTACACGAGAAATTATACATGACACTGATATACTACTAAATCACCAACCACTGGGCCGTGATCTCTTGCGCAGATTGCATATCCCCATTCAAGGCGTAGATATTCTGCAGCGCATATGCCGCTTCCCGCGAGAAGTCCTCGGCGACTCGGCTTTCTTCCTCCCCAGCTTCCCTCATCACCGTATCATCCCCGTCCGTCGTCCCCTTATGTGCCACACCCTGGGCCTGAATCTCCGCGCCCAGCTCGAGCACACGCTCGTACCGCTCCGCAGCGAGATGGGTGATGCTCAGGAGGTGCCACACACGCGCGAAATTGAATTCCATCTCCTGTCGTTCCTGGATCAGACTGCCTGCTTGCTCCCGCACCCGTCGATACTCGTGCATGAACGACAGCCCCTGCATGATCAGGTAGTGTCGATTCTCGGCTTGCCGCTTCAGCGACTGGTGGATGTAGCAAAGTCCAATCGACAAGAGAACCACCGGGTTCTGATCGTCCAGTGCATAGGCCCGGAAGAAATAGTTCAGCGCGGGAAAGAAGCTGTTGCCGGAGTAGAGGATGTGACCGTAGAGTACCAGCAAAGCAATGTCCATCGACTCCCCGGGGATGAATTCCCCGACGTCCTCCCGTGTGGACGGGGCCGGGCGATCCTGCGGAACGGACGGGCGGATCTTCGGCTTCGGTTGCGCTGCCGTTGGCCCATCCGACATCGTGAAGTCCATGGCCTTGATCTGACGTAGCATGAACTTCATGTTCGCGGAGGAGTGGAACAGGGACCGGTGAGGATCGCCGCTGAGGCGACTCAGCATGGAGAACAGGCGGTAGGTGTCCGTCACGAATTGATACTCCTTGATGAACCACCGTGCCTCGTTGGCCAGAGTTTCCTCATCCTGTGCACGCAGTGCACATGCTGTTTGCGTTAGCTATCGTACCCTATCACGCCCAATACAGATGACGACTTACTGAACCAGCACACGTGGATCAGCCGGGTGCTGGACTTGGAATGGTACCAGACACTGGCATCGGCCGCCGCTGCCAGGTTATCATACGCCTCGTGCGGCTCGCCTTGTCCAGCCTCGACCAGCGCATACTGGAGGAACAGATCGAGCCACGCTTCGAACGTGATCCCGTGATAGTCGGTTGGGATGGCATCCTGGAGGGGCGCCTCCGCCAGAGTGCCTGACGCAATTAGCATGGCGTTACAGTCGCGAATGAACGATCGATCCCCTTACCTAAAGACTCCTGCAGACGGCCAGCCATCTCCTGCATTTCATCCAGCAGACTCTGCCCCTTGTGCTTCCCAGCCTTCTTTTGCGCCTCGCGGGAATAACCCATGAATACCACATTGCGCTGCACGGGGTAAAAAACCCGGTTGGCCCGAAACTCGCGCAGCAGAGCATCGGCAATGTCCAGCCAGTCTTCGGTAGCTTCGGACTGACCCTCGTGGACTTGGGGATACAGCTGGTTGAGTTTCGAATACAGGAACTGAACATTCTCCGTCCTGTCCTCCTCGCTGAGTTCGTCCTTCTTGACAGGGGCGGTGGTGAATGCGGAATCGGCCCCGGGTTTGGGCGCGAGCGGCCGCAGGGTTGCCTCGTCCGGACCCGTGTCCGCCAACCGGAACTCCAAGGCGAGTTGCTCGAGCCGGGTGTCTTTCCGCCGCCGGCCACTTCTCGTCTCCTGTCGTCCCAGTAGAACCGCCTCGTTGACGAACTTCAGAGCCTGTTCAGTCATGCCGATGTCCTCGTACAGCTTGGCGAGCTGCACGCGCGATTCGATGTTTCGCGGATCATGCTCGGCAACGGTCAGGAAGCAGCTCTCTGCTTCTTCCAGACGTTCCAAGATGCGGAGGCAGTCGCCCATGGCCAAGAAGTAACCGACATCCGCATGCTCGTCGGTATTCTGGATGGGAGTGTAGAAACGGAGGGCATCTTCAAAGAGGCCGACCTCCCGGAGAGCGTCGGCAACTTCGCGGAAGAGATCCGGGTAATCAAAAAGGCGGGAGTGTTCGGAGGTGTCTTCAGGATTCAGCCATGCAAAATGGTGCTGCTGTTGTTAGAATATAGGAACGAGAGTGGGCTACCTTTTGGGTCACTTACCAGGGCCTCATTCTTGTGCTCGTAGCCCATTCTCAGCCGACATAGACCCAGTTTGATCCGGAGCTCCAAGGGAAGACCCAGCCCGTAGGAATCGCGCGGCCACTGGCCTGGTATGTAGCCATCCGCCTTGATACGACGCGGGACGTCGTCAGCGTCCCACTCACGGTCATCCTCGTTGAAATCCTCCCACATGGTGTCGTCTCGTCGGCCTAGAAGCCATCGAGCCAGTGACTTCAGGGCCCGCAGTCCTTTGTCGTACTGATGCAGGTAGCTGTACAGTTCGACATAGATGTTGATTTCTGACCACGAAAAGTCTGGGGCTTCTTCCGGGTCCAGGGATAGGTAGTAATCCACGCTGTCCGCCCAATAATCGACGGCTTTCCGGACATCACCGAGGTCAATATAGATTTCCGCGAGGTGACGAAGAGCTCGGGGGCTGTGCGTGTCTTCCTTCAAGATTCGCTCGTACTCGGTAGCCGCGCGTCCGTTGTGTCCTAGTTCCCGGTAGCAGGCCGCTCGTTGAAACCGCGCATTGTAGTTCTTCGGGTCGATGTCGACGACACGGCTGTAGCAGTAGATGACATCGGCCAACGCCGCCGTCCGGTCCTCGCCCGCCCGTTCCTTGATCATCCGCGCCACTTTGGCCCACACCGAGGGATCTTTGGGGCGGGTGTGGGCCCCGCTGAACAGGGCTGTCAACGCCTTGTCCTTCTCCCCCCGCGCGAGAAAGATCTCGGAGAGGAGCGAATGGGCGGCGAACATCTCGGGGTTGATCTGGATGGCTCGCTTGACCAGATCGACCGCCCGGTCATAGTCACCATCAATGAAGGCCGAGGTCGCCTCGGAGTGCAGGATTTTGAATTCGGGGCTGGGTTCCAGCGGTTTGCGCGGTCCTCGCTTGATCCCTTTGCCTCCACGGGCGCCAAACCGACCCGAGAAGGGGCCTGTCCCTCTACGCCGGCGGCGGCGACGGGCATCTTCCTCTTCGTCCTCATCTTCTTCTTCGGCGACCTGAGAGTACTCGTCGTCGCTGCGACTTGGTCAGCAATTTTATCCTCGAGAGGCGTTTACACACTGGAAACTGACCCCGAGCTTTCGTCCACGGAAACCTCATACGAGTCGTCCCCTGAGTCCATGCCCTGATAGTCCTGATAGTTATCATCCTGGGCCTTGGGTGCGCTATCTGTAAACAGGTCTTTGTACAGACGAGGGTCCAGGACGGAGTGGATGTCCGCCGTTGTAGTCGCCGGCTGATGTCCTTGCCACGGGTAATGGAACGATTCGTCAATATCGGGATAAGGAACATCCTCCGAGTGGAGATTGTGGTCCGACAGGTCCCCTTCTGAATACTCCATGTTGCGAAGTGCTATCTACCAGGGTCATATGATGTGTAGAGGCGACGCTTGCCGATTCATGAGAAGGGACCCGCTGTGGTCACTACAAGCCACCCGGAGCATTAGAGCAAACCGAATCGAAACTATAAAATTCCCAAAAAGAAATCCGCACCAATGACTGTCTATTGAGGTGTGTAGTGTTTTTTGGACCCGAAGGGCTAGATGAAGTAATGGGTCAGTTCAATTGAGACCGATTCGGTTAAGTCAAGCAGATCGAACTCGCAGGTCTTGGCACATTGGCCGGACTAACCAGAAGGGTATCAGGTGGATGAAAAGAACCAAGTAAAATAATAGAATAATCAACACGGACAAGGAAGAAAATAAAAGAAGGAAAAAAAGAAAGATGAAGGAAGATCTACTTAATTACTTAAAACCTACTAGACCAGTCAAGGCCAACCCACATGCCGTGGGAGCCAATGGCGCACGACTCGCAAGAAACACGGCGCCGTGCAGGTGCAGTTGATCGATGGATCTAACAGGAGATATCACAGAAGGGATCGAGGAAATTCATCAACTTGACAATGTTGAATCCGATCTTCAAAATAAGGAGATGTTTACCGTCGAGGAGAAGAGAAGAAGGGAAGGATTGGTACCTGAGGTATCGAGGTGAGTCCAGTGATCTGGATGCCTGAGGAGGACAGCGTTGGATTATCCATGATTATTAACATTCATTATTCTTCTTCATTATTCTCTTTCTTCTCTTCATCTTCTTCTCCTTTTCCTTTCTCTCCCCATTACTTCTCCCCATGCTGAGAGACTCTACTCGTTGTGTTTGACACACTATTGTGGTTGACTCGGCATCCTCTCGTTTTATTTCACTCGATTTGATTCAACTAAAAAAAAAAAAAAAGAAAAAAAAAAAGGGAAAAGAGTGGTTGAAAAAAAAATACCACCGGTGAACCCACATTTCCTAATATACCCGTTCGTCTCTCCGCTTTGCCCACCAAACATCAAACTCGAACGAACCCACCTTTCCTCATCTCTCTCTCTCTCCCTCCGTCCCTCTCCTCCCCCCTCTCTCTCTCCTCTTCTGTCGACGACAAAAAAAAATTCCCTTGATGATCTTGCGATTCGATTCGTCTTCTAGAATTTGAATCTGGTAGTGCAGCCACTGGACTGGTCTGTACCCCCTCCCCCCCCCCCCCCCCGATCGTCTTTGCCCAGTGCCACTGCGGTTGGGTTTTTTTTCTCTTAATTTTTTTTCCGACCACCTTCCCTCGTCGAAAAAGTATCTCCATCTTTAGAGAGATCCTTTTGTCTTTCCAACGGTCGGGTCTAGTCGCTTTGGTTAGCCTCGGTCCTTCATTTGATCAGGATTTTTATCTCGTTCCTACGCAAACTCAGCAGGTGCTGCCGGTGCTTTGCAGTAATTTTCACATTTGCCTGTCTATCGTTCATCGGAGCGTTGTCAATCAACCACCAGGATCAATCCGGGAAAAAAAATATAATCGAAGAGAAAGGAAAAGAATAAAAGAAAACTAAAAGATTCAAAAAAAAAAAAAATAAAACGCAAAAATCGTGTCCGATTTCATCTCGGATCTCTCGACTCATGGCCAGTAACATTATTGGCAATCGGAACAGCACGCCCGACGCTTCCAAATCCTCCCTCCGTCCGCCCTCGTCTGCTCGTGCTCTTGGTTCGCATCCGCTTCGAGCATCGGCCGATATGTCGGGTTTCCCCTCGCCTCTCTCCTCGCGGAGCATCCGTCCCTCGTCCGAGGTTTACTTCAACCACCAGGCTCAAACCCCCAATCCCGCGGAGGATCCCTTGGACCGGGCGGCGCAGCAGTGGCTGGCCGACATCGATCAGTATGAGACCACTCTGGAGGAGATGGCCGCTGCGACGCTGGACCAGGACTTCAAGGATGAACTAAGCGCCATCGAGCAGTGGTTCCGCGTGCTCAGTGAGGCGGAACGCACCGCGGCGCTCTACGCACTCCTGCAACAGACCACCCAGGTCCAGATTCGTTTCTTCATTCAGGTGCTGCAGCAAATGGCCAAGAGCCACCCGATGTCGGGTCTGCTGTCGCCGGCCAATTTTGGGGAAAAAGGTACGTGGGCGGGCGGTCGCGGGCGGCACGACGCGTTTCTTCGGTTGCATGCTAACCCTGCCCGTCTCCTGACAGATGCCATGTCCAACCGCCTGAACGACGCCATGTCCAAGCTGAACGTGGACAGTTCGCGGAGTTCCCTCGGCCGCCCCCCGCCGTCGCCCGGTGCCAAGCGCAACTCCGGTCTGGACACGTCGACCATCAATGCCATGTTCCCCGACGCCGCCGCGGCCATCGCCAAGAAGAAGGCCGAGTTCACCCAGCAGACGGGCAACGCGCCGCCCTCCAACCGCAACAGCGCCGTCTTCGGGGACCGGACCTCCTTCGTGGCCCCCACCATCTCTGCTCCGGACAGCAGCGCGGACACGCTCGGCCAGCCCCCGATGTCCCCGTGGGCCCAACGCGGCGCCGGTGAGCCGCAGCCGCCCATCGCCCGCCCTAAGTCTTCGTCCGGCCACCAGCCCATGGGACAGTTCAGCCAGGCGCCGTCCGGCCTGCGGTCGCCGCTGCCGACACAGACCACGAGCATCACCGCGCCCGAGATCGAGGCGCCCCTGCTGTCGCCGTACAACGTTGGGAATGCCAGCTGGGCTTCCATGACCAACACCCCGATGACGGCGACCTTTGGACAGCAGCAGCAGCAGCAGCAGCATCAGTCGTCGCAGCAGAACACGCAGGCCGACATGGTGGCGAACGCCACCGCGATGAAACTGGCGGCCTTGTCGACCGTGAACAACCGGATTGCCCTCGACGACGCGCGCAAGTACCGCCGGGCTCGCTCCAACGACGGCCAGGGGGCCAACCAGTCCAACGCCAACGCGGGTCAGAACGTATCGCAGGGGCCGCTGAGCCCTGGGCTTCCGGGACCCAACCACCTCATGGCGGGACAGCTGTTGAACGCCCAGCAGCTGGCCGCGCTGCAGGCGCAGCAGCAGGCGGCCATCGGGGGCCGTCGTTCGCGACCCACGTCGCCCGGGATCGCCCTGCAGGGCGCCGGTGGCTTCGGCGGGATGGGATTCACCTCGCCGCAGAACAACGGCTTCCTCGCCGCGTACGACCCCAACAACCCGCTGATGGGCAACGGGCTGGGGCCCCTGGGGATGGGGCAGTTCGGACTGGGCGGCCACGAGGGGTATCTCTCGGACCACTCGGAGGTGACGCGGGGCCGGTCGCCGCGCGGTCGTCGGGGCAGCTCGAAGCCACCTGAGGACCCGACGGATCCGGCTCTGCTCAAGGACATTCCCAGCTGGCTGCGCTCGCTGCGTCTGCATAAGTACACGGACCATCTGAAGGATTTGCAGTGGACGGAGCTGGTTGAGCTGAGCGACAAGGCGCTGGAGGAGCGTGGAGTTAACGCCTTGGGGGCGCGGAACAAGATGCTGAAGGTACGTTATTTGCTTCCATACACGATGCCTATCATAAAGATGTATCAATGCTAACGAAAGTAGGTCTTTGAGCAAGTCCGAGAGGCACGCGCCGACGGCAAGCTGGAAGGGATCTCGTGATGCATCACACCATTCTCATTTTTATTCATTTGATTTTCTTTTTTATTTTCATTTCGATTCTCACCTTCTCTCGACTGCATTAATTTGATTGATTGATTGATTAGATGGAGATTGGCATACGTGGCAGGAACCGAACCATCATGAGCGATCTCCCTTCAGATATTGAGGAAGACTTGTCTTCCCACGGGAGCATATCATTTCCCCCCTCTTTTTTCATCTTTTTTTTTTACTTTTTTTCTTTTTCATTGCCAAGTGAAGGCCCCATGTTTTGTATTTATTTTCCCATGATCGATGTGATGTGATGTGATGGATGTGACTTGATTTGTATTTGGCTGGTTTGGGAGACCCGGTTGTGTCCCAGGTTGGTCCGAAAAGGAAAGGTTATGACTGCTGAAGCTGGATGTTCTTGAGTATGGTATATTAATACATAGTATTTACTATATTTACTGGTGTATTTAGATGGTTGTAATTATGTAGGTATCGGCATATGGACTCCAGTAGATGTGAAGTTGATGCGTAGGTAGATAGACGGCGTAGATGGACGGCTGTGATTGGTGTGGTAGCTCTGGCGGAACTGCACCACTGCACCTCAAGTCTATCTCAACCTCCGGCGGCACTGTCTCAACCACCACCACTACCTCCTCCACACCCCCACCTCCACAGACCTCACAAACACATCCTCGACAATCGCACACATACCACCATTTAGACAACAACCAGTATATCTACCCAGCGACAGCTATCCAACTCTACAAGGAGCACACCAAGAACGCACACCACCCTCATCCTCATCCTCAGTCAAATCCCTCCCTCAACCTCAACAGAACCAGCGAAACAAACCACAATCAATCAAAAGAACAACAACAAGAAGAGGAGAACTCAGGCAAAACAAAGAAAGAAAAAATGCCCCCCACAAAACAAGAACTCTCCCTCCTCATCAACCCCCTCGTGCCGGAATCAGTGCAGCACAACAACCGGGTATGTCTTCCATTCCCTTTTTCTCCCCCATCCTTGTCCTTTTTCCTTCTTCTTCCTACAAAAGAATACCACTTTTCCCATATACACCATCCCAATATTCACCAACAACATCAATAAAATAAATACTAAATCATAAAAATGAGTATAGACCCTCTCAACCCTCCACTCCCTAACCTCCTTCCTCCTCGGCCTCACAGCCGGGATCCTCGCCCTCCAATCAGCCACCGGCTTCATCTTCTACCTCCTCGGCACGGTCTTCGTCTCCGCCTGCTTCCACTTCATCCTCGTTAGTGGCTCGCCTGCTGGTGCGGGCGGGTTCTTCCCCGGGCCGAATGGGGGCGAGATTGAGGGGTTGGACGAGAGGGGTGTTATCCGTGGTGGTGGTAAGGCCGGGGTGGTGACTAGGAAGGGAGCGTGGCGCGATGTGTGGTTTGGGGGGGGTGTGCTGGGCGAGGCGCTTTCGGGATTTGTGTTGGGGTGGGCGGGTGTTGGGGGGGTTTTGAGGTAGTTCTTTTTTTCACATATTTTCTACTTTGACTTTGTTGGAATCTATAGGTTTTGAAAAAAGGGGGTGAGAGTGGTTTGGGAGGGTTATTGGGTTGTGGTGGTTGTGTTGTTATTTTATTTTATTTTTGAAAGGCTAGGAGGTATATCATGAATGCCATACATACACCTAAATACTATAGCCACAATCATATATCTATGTACATACAAGCCAGAAGCCAGGGGTATAGCAACTAATCAATCCAATCAACCCAATCGAATCGAATCCATAACAAAGAAAAGAACGCTCATAACATGACATGTAAAGATAAATAAATCAAAACTCCAACCAGGGAGAAACAAACATCTGATCCATATAGGACATGGATATAGCATGACAATTACTGCGGCGTGGTCGGCGCCTCAATAACAGCGTCGCCCGGCGCATTGGCCAGCGCGCTCTGCAACGCACTGGTCAAATCAATGTGGAAGAACGGCCGGTTGATGCCCTGAAGGATGGCCACCTTGCGGCGGTCGCGGTAAGCCTGGCTGGAGTTGAGGTCGCGGTGGAGTTTGTCGTCTTGCAGGCTGTGGTCGGTGGAGGAGGACGATTCCTCGACGTTGTGGCTTTCCAGCGCGGCAGACTTGGCGTCCTCGTCGTGAGGCAGCCCGTCTTCGACGTCCGTGCGGGCCTGCGCGCGGTGCGCCTGCTCGTTGTTGACCAGCTCGGCGTGGGCGGCCGCCGACGTGGTGCCCTCGATCTCGGTGACGCTGAAGATGGGCTTCCACCTGTGGAAGCCGTCGTTGGAGGCCGGGGTGGGGTAGCCGAAGCCGGCGGCGGCCAGGGCGCGCTTGGTCCAGCGGTTGTTGACGTGGGCGAAGTGCCACTGGACGGTCTGGGGCGAGGTGTACAGGTCGAGCTGGTTGCGGACGTCGATGAGGTTCTGGACGGAGGTGACGTCGACGTTGTTGACGGAGGAGAAGTCGAGGATGAGGGCGCGGAGGGTCGGGAAGTGCGACCGGTCTTCTTCGGACTTGCCGCGGCGGGGGCCCGGGTTGTTCCAGGGGCGGTCGCCAATCTTGCCGTAGGAGAAGGGGTTGGTGCGTCGCGTGTTGCGGAAGATGGTGTCGACGAGGTAGTCTGTGTAGTGGTTTGCGTTGGGGTAGTTGAAGCCTTCGGAGAAGCGGTAGATGAAGATGCCCGGGTAGGGCTGCTCGATGCCGACTTCCGGGTTGGAGCCGTCGGTGTGGTCGATGGGGAGGTAGATGGTGCGCTGGGTGTCGCCTTCTTGCTGGGTGTCGCCTTTGCCGGAGCCGTATTTGCCGTCTTCTTGGAGGAGGTGGTCGCCGATGACGGAGTGGACGGTCACGCGGCCGAGGAACTGGCCGCGGGCTTTGGCGAGGCGGAAGAGGAGGACGGTGGCGGCGATGCAGACGGTGCAGTAGATGCCGATTTCGATGGAGGTGAACACGGTGACGAACACGCCGATGAAGAAGATGAGGCAGTCGAGCGGGGAGACGCGCCAGAACTGATAGACGGTGTTGGGCGGGGTGATCAGGTCGCCGACTGCGTGGATGATGACGCCCGAGAGTGATGCCTTGGGGATGTAAAAGAAGACGGCGGGCAGCGCGTAGATGGCGAGCAGGACGACGACGGCCGTGATGACGCCGGCGAGCGGGGTCCGCACGCCGGCCTTGGACTTGATGGCTGTACGCGAGAAGGAGCCCGTGGCTGGGTAGCCGCCCAGGAAGGGGCCCAGCAGGTTGGACACGCCGATGGCGACCAGCTCCTGGGACGGGTCGATGGTGTAGTTGTTGACGCGGCCGAAGGACTTGGAGATGGCGATGTGCTCGATCAGCAGCACGATGACCGACGCGGGCAGCTGGTTGGCGAACGCCTTGATGATCCGGGCGTTGACCACTGGCACCGCCGCGTGCTGGAAGCCACGGGGCACGTCGCCGAGGGTCTGGAAGAGCGGGTCGTCGCGGCGGTGCAGATTCACCGCCGCGCTGATCATGGTGTAGAAGAGGATGACGAACACGGTGCGCAGCGTGGAGAGGAAGAAGAAGATCTTGGCCCGGGAGGGATGCTTGCGCGCGCCGAAGTTGCAACCCGCGCGGATGATGTACAGCATGGCCAACGCCGAGACGCCCATGGCCGCATCGATGCCGGCGCTGGGGAGGTACTTGAGCGTGTCGATGATGACCTGGTAGGTGGCGCCGCGCGTCGAGAAGTCGGCCTGCTCACCCAGCAGGTCCTTGACCTGACCGGAGCAGATGTTCAGCGCCGAGCCGGTCATGAAAGCGGAGATCGCCGGCAGGGGGATGAAATCGACGATGAAGCCGATGCGGATCAGACCCATGAAGCAGACGATACCGCCGCAGATGACGGCCATGGCCGATGCGACGACGTGCGATGGCACGTCTGGGATCTTCTCCTTAGCATCCACGACTACCGTGCCGACCAGAGTGGACATGACGGCGACGGGCTGGGGAGGTCAGTCAGGATCCAAAAGCATGTTTGTAGAAAGAGGGAAGCTTACACCAATGGTGATGTCCTTCGACGTCGCGAAGAACCAGTAGATCAAAACGCCCATAAACGATGAATACAGGCCGAATTCCACAGGCAACTCAGCCAGTTTTGCATAGGCCATGCCCTGCGGAACGACAACGGCGCCTACCGTGATACCTGGAAGGGTTCGTCAGTACTCCAACTATGAAAAGAGAGCGCACTATACGCACCGGCCACCATATCTCCAAAGAGCCATTGCGTGTTGTATCGCGTGATCCAAGACAGAAAAGGGAACAGGCTGTAGAGATAACTGAAGACCTGGTTCCCGGACGGGCAAAGCTCCCGCAGCCACTCGGCGCTCGTGGGTTCCGATTCAACGTAGGCATATGTGTCGAGGGTGCCGCAGGAGAAAGTCGACTCTCCGCGAGTGACGGGGTCTGCATGGGCTCCCAGAGGGTCCCGATACGGGATTTTGATTCCCAGCCCCTTGGCCAGCCCGTGGCCAACTTTGGTAGGAAGATCGTCGGCCATGTTTTTTTTTTTTATGATTCTGCCAACGATTCGATGTCGCGCGGATGAAAGAGAGAAGTTGCGAAGGGTTGCGTTCAATTCGACCGGGACGGTCTAGTGGAATAGCAGGACGCCTCAAAAATGGAGACGGCAGCAAAAACACTCCCTCAATTTCGAGAAGTCGGATTCAATGCGAACTCAAGAATATTCAAGCAGAATCCATTGCGACCTGAGAGTTGGGAATAGGTATCAAAAAAGGAGAAGGGGGTGCTTTTATGAGAAGCCGGGGCTAAAAGGCGATGTCGTGATCCGAAGGTAAGAGTGCGAATCCCTAGTCTGCCACGAGGCAACCGACTGGCACAGCAAAGTCGACAATCAAGGGATATTTGGCGCGAGAGGTGAGCCGCCAAAAAAGCAAAGCTAAAGGAACACGAGAAGAGGGGAATGGAAGAAAGCCAGGAGGATCCGGTCTGGCAGGGCGGCGATATATGAGACAGAAGGAAATGCGAACCGGCTGACGTCTGGCCCGTTCGAACAATGGATGGAGCAGTCTTCCCGAATTTAAATTAAGCGCAGAGACAGCGAGAAATGGAAACCAAGCAGGACCCAGGAGTGATCGCCCAGATGTTTAAAGAAGTACTATTTTGCCCAGACTGTGAGAGGCGGGTTTATTTTTTCTGTGGAGCACGCCGCGAGTCGATAGAATTGTAGGATATGGCAACCAAGGTTGCTGATCGAGGGGCAGCACGACGAGCTCCGCAACCACGGACGGGGGTGATGGGTAGATAGTGAGGGAAAAAGCAAAAGAGAAAGGATCAACATGGAGTGAGAATACTCAGTTTGGAGGGCCCTGGGGGTCGAGAATATTATAGGAAATGACAGATACGCCAAAACGACACGCACAATCCCTCCACCATGATACCTTGCCTGCCATCCATGATGGATAATGGATTCGAAACCATGGGGGCGATAGACAAAAAGAAGGCAATTAAAAATAATCAAGGCCAGAATTGAAAAAAAAAAAAAAAAGAGAGAGAGAGAATCAAATCAGATCCGAGTATCAAACCCAGCAAGGGAAGGAAAAGGCGCAAACCACGTACGGCGATGGGGCAGATGATCCACTCACACCTCCGCCGGGTGTGAGAAATAAAAATAAAACAATACAGGGAACAATCCCGCTGGAAGGAAAAAGATTAATTCCCAAGGACCAGAGAGAGCTTGTCCACCATTCTGGGGCCCGGAGGACCGTTTAGGTGGGTTCGGACGAGGGTCTGGAAGCGAGTGATGACGCTGAATGGTGGAGCCATGGTGGCCGCTCTCCGTCGGGGGGTGAGATGGTTGAGATGATACGAGACCTGTGCAGGATGACCTGGAGTCATTTAGAATGGTACTTACTGCTTACTTTCTTGGTGTCTCAATGTCTCAATTCTATCAAGAATGCTGGTGAGGGTAGTATGTAGTTGAGGAATG
This sequence comes from Aspergillus candidus, assembly GCF_002847045.1. Lineage (NCBI taxonomy): Eukaryota > Fungi > Ascomycota > Eurotiomycetes > Eurotiales > Aspergillaceae > Aspergillus > Aspergillus candidus. The sequence continues at coordinate 62,955 of NW_020194042.1, read as the reverse complement.
TATCTGATCTCGTGCTGGACGGTTGGAGTGGAATTGATGCCAAGACCACATCCTGACCAATCAGAAGCCCAAAGACCAGGATGTTGGTCGACTCCGCCCAGCAGGGACCAATGGGAAGTGCAGAAGAACACGCCATCGCTCAGGCTGATGGTGAAAGCTGACCGATCCACGTGTGGATCTGCTTTCGGATATCGTCATTTTCTTATTCTCTCCTGATTCCTCTGGCTTTTTTTATATGGAACTTGAAGTTGGAATGCAGGAACACACCCTGTTTGACATATTTCAATGTCATTGAGTTAGAAATGACATGAATGACATTCTTGTGTAGACTGTCGTCATGGTCATGTTAATTGTGACATGTATAATCAACCCGCATGGTTGACAAGGCTTAGCTCGACTTACTTTCGGGTTTTGAGTCTTTCGACTCTTGTGTTCAAACAATACACCACACCGTAGACTACAGACTACTCCATATCGTATCATTAGAGACGGACAAACCCGACAAGCCCATCCCCCCCCTCCAATCAGCCCACCTCAAAAAACAGCCACCGCGCAGGGATCAATCGACCGCTGACCAAGACGGAAGGACCAGCAATCCTGTCAGAACCTTCTTCCGCTTTCCCCACTCTAACACCATCGAGATCAAAATCGCGTCATCGATCTATTCCTTTGTTCTTATTAAATACCTTATTAACTCTACCTGATTTAGTCGCTCGGCTCCTTATTCTCTCTAACGACATCCGACATAGTGTAACTGCCCATAGCTCACCACCTTCTGGTTCAGGTCCCGATCGGCATATTTGTCGCCCTCCCTGTCTGACACGGTGAGTACCACGAGGCACCGGGTTCCAGGCAGCTTACTAGCTCCCTTGCTTTGGTCCCCACCGGGACCACCGCGGCAACCTAAAAAGCCTCGTTCGAATCCTTCGCATAGCAACCTCTTTTCTGAGTCAACTATTTTGACACTGATGCTTCACCTATAAAGAGGGTTGTATAAATCACGTGAACAACGGGATGACCGTCAGCTTTCAACATTCATGTCAGATGGGATGGGATAAATTCATCAAAGGCCTAGTTGACTAGAAATCCATCATGAGACTACCAACAAAGGATTCAAAGGATTCTGAAACAAAAGGCCCATCTACTGGGAGCCGACAGAATCTAGTAACTAATATCAACAAACAACTGCGCTACCTTACAAATCATGTCAAATTCAACAATCCAGTAATTTAAAGTTAAACAAGATATCTCGTAAGGAAAAAGGGAAAAAGCCACTCAGCCCCAACGCTGCAGTCATCCGCCTGATCCCAGCCCGAGCGTTCAGACCCTTATGGATTCATGCGCAGAGTAGATGGTCTGTCCAGCTGACCTCTGTATGCATACTAGAGATAAGGTGTACGCGCCCCGCGTCATTTTATCGATCAATGAGCTTATTGTTGAGGTTTTTATTGGTTACTGTTTTCAATGACCAGCCAGCTAGAGCTAGAGAGCTCGATGCTTTGACATGGACGATACGTCATATCCTTCCCAAGTATACCTATCATCGGTGGGTATTAAGCCACAGCGATCATAAAGAGGGAATACCTATAGAGCAATATCAATCCCAACAATCTACTACACTACACTACACCCTACGCACTGCACCAGTCTTTGATAGACGTGATCGCTACCAGGTGGTACAACTAGACTCTAGGATCAGCCGGATCAGTCGTACAACCTACCATGATGATAATTATTTTCTCCTTCGTGACTGGGAGCTTTCGAACCAGCTAGGGTGTATACCAAGGTAGGTTAGCAGGAGAATACGTGTCGTATCTTCTACACCACTTTATAACCAGCGAATGATTGGACAGCGAAGTAAAAATGAGGCTCTAATTCTATCCCGGGGTATATGATCCATGACGAATAGCTTGCTAGGATATTGCCGATATCCAATGATTAGCCAGGGGGAGATCTAGATCCGCCGCAGATATGAAATGAACCCTGCTGCTCTTGCCGGTGCTGTGATACAAGGTAGCACATACTGTCATTCGAGAGAACAGCTTTCAGAGTCTCGTGCAGCACAGTCACTTCAAGACTGATTCCAATTTACATGTGGATAGTTTAGACACTGCTCCATTGAATATCTGAAGGAACAGAACAGTAGCTCACAAGATTAATGCGACCAAGACTCCAACAGAAACCATTACAACCCGACTCCTCCCCTACCAACGCCACGCCTAGTGCATCATCATTAAACAGGCGGACTCATCCCATCCAATTCAAATATCAGAATCCTCAGTACCAAGCACCGTCGCCACCAAACAGCGACACTTCTTCCCGCACGCCGTTCCGAGATCGGACTATACATAAACAGACCAATTAGTTAGGGTAAGGCAGACGGACGTGTGTAGAAGTATTTAGACCCGGCAAGAGGATGTCCTTTCGCTGAGCGAGCAACCTCGCTCTCTGGAGTCATCTTGCAGAGACCTGAGATCTTTGTAGATAGACAGAGAGTAGATTATTCCATCGTCGAGCATTAACGTCCGGATCTTCGCAGATATGACTGTCGACCACGCTATCAGGCAATTCCACGCCAGTCATACCAAGAAGACTCTCACTGAACGGACGACTCTAATACCCTCGTTCAGCCACTCACAAGCAAGACTCTACCCCATAGGAGCGCAAGTAAGGTGTTGCCCGTGCCTACTGCTACTGCAGTGGTTTAAGTTAGCGAGGGCATTACTGGTGGATACCTATCTAGGTAGGTGGGTGTTTTGTAGCAGTACTTCCGGGATATGGATGGTTCGGGCAGACTGACCTCTGCCCGATTTGACGACCAACGTGAGACGTGAAGCCCCAAGGAGAGTATCGCTGCTTTCCATTGTCGCCATTCTAATGATTCTCCACATCCTAGGTCGTTGTCCCTTGAGAGTGAGGTCCGTAAGCCCTGTGAGGGGTGTAAACCCAAATATGAACCTTCTGGCACGTGCAGTGAACTCTCCAGTCTACATCAAAATACGATATGCACCCAAGAAAAAAAGTGAAGGATTGAATACCCAAATGTTGTAGTCTATAGAGGTAAAAACACACTCAATCCCGACGTGCCACCATAACCTAACCCACCCGACTCGGCCTAGGTCGTGACGGAAAGTATGTAGCAAAATCGATTAATTCGTTCCACATGGTCTCATCCATCGCGTCATCAGCGAAGGTCCCTCATGGCAATGAGCAAGTGCAATAACGAAGAAATCTCCATTGTCACCTTCCAGGTCTTCGGGTAAACGCCATCGCAAAGCACTTGAAAAGCAAAAATAAAAGTCATCATGTCAAAGAAAAGCAATCCCCGGTAAAGGGTTACCGGCCGAAACCACCACATGGTATCATAAGCGAATTTTATCATGCTCCAGCTCCCCCAAACCTAGATCTCCCCGTTTACTGCGAAGCGCACTGCACTCTCTCGGCGCCCGGAGGAACATCCTCGTCATCCTCATCCATCGCGTGAGCGGCGTTCTGGGCCCGTTGTTGCGAGCCCTCGCTGCCATCAACGTCTTCCAGCTCAAAGTCCTCCACCATGGCATCGGCGGGGGCCTTAGTCTGCTCCAAACGAGGAGGCAGGACCTGTTCCAGCAGGTTGAGGTTCTGAAGCTGATCCTTCTGGGGGAACTTGACGTCGAACTGGACATAGAGGTTGCCATAGTCGTGGTGGCGGAACGAAGGCATACCCTGTCCCTTGATCACCTTGATGGCGCCTAATATAATCTATTAGCATTTTCCGACGATTTGTCATGGTTAGAGGATAACGTACCAGGAGTGATGACCTCGCCAGGGGCGATGTTCACGGTGATCCACCGGTCATCCAGGTGCTCGACGCTGAAGCTACCGCCGCCAAGGGCCGTGAGAAGATCGACGTCGACATGGTAGAACAGGTCATCGCCCTTGCGCTGGAATCGAGGGTGAGGCTTCTGCTCAATCTCAAACACCACATCTCCAGGCAAACCACCAGGCATCTGGTCACCCTCGCCGCGGAAGTCGATCTTGTGGCCGTTCCTGACACCCTTATCGACGTGGACGTGGAGGACCTTGCGCTCCACAACGGTCTTCTTGCCGTTGCAGCGCTTGCAGCGGTCCTTGTCGCGGACAATCTCACCCTCACCGTTGCAGTCGGGGCACACGGTCTGGAAGCGCTGGATCATGGGGCCCATCTGGCGCATCATGGTCTTCATACCGGAGCCACTGCAACCGGTACACGACTTGACGGCGCCTTCCTTGCCACCACGGCCATCACAGCCGGGGCAGATGACCGACTTCTGCAGAGCCAGCTTCGAGACCTTGCCACGGTAGATATCCTCCAGGTTGACCTTGTGAACGTGGTGGATCGTCCGCGCCTTCTTGGGGCCCTGTTCGCGCGCACCGCCGCCGCCGAACATGCCTCCGAAGGCGCCACCGCCGCCGCCGAAGAACTGGGCGAACAGGTCCTCCGCACCCATACCACCACCCATGCCACCACCTTCGAGGCCCTCTTCACCGTATTGGTCGTAAATAGAACGCTTCTCGGGATCCGAAAGGATCTCATAGGCGTGGGACATCTCCTTGAATTTCTCGGCCGCATCGTCGTTGTTCTTGTTCTTGTCTGGAAGCAAGGAAATTCGTTAGTATAAAGTCCGACCGCAAACTCGCCCGTGATAACAGATATCTTATATTCAGGTGAAAATGCTTCATGATGTAGGAGTGAAAAACGTACCGGGATGATACTTGAGAGCACCCTTCTTGTAGGCGGTCTTGAGCTGGGCCTCAGTGGCATCGGGGGAAACCTGGTTGCCTCACCGTCAATTTCGGATTCGAAGAACACACCGCGCTCCCACGTCGGAACTTACCCCGAGGGCGTCGTAAAACTTTTGATCCTTGACCATTGTGACGAGATATTAAATGAACAAAGAGAGCAAGCGATAGGTAAAAAGGTGAAAGAATCGATTGGGTTTCCTTTTTCTTGAAACCGGAAGAAACTTTTCAAAAGCACTCAACCCGAGGTGAATTCTCAACCGGAAAGGAGACGGTTGATAAGATTCTTAAAACCAACAGGGGTTTGAATCGAATGAACGAAAGAGATTGAGAGGGGAGAGAGGGGGGGATCCTCAGGATGTGGAGGGTCAAGGCGGGGACAGTTGATGAGAAAGGAAGAAGGAAGTGAACGCCTTGGACGAAGATTATTATTATTATCGGAAGAGGGAGCGGCGACAAGGCGGCGGGCTGAGGCAAACCTTAGGCAAAAATTGGTAATTAATTCGAGCGTATCGAGGGGATTCTGTATGCAATACGGTATTCTGGTTACCACTGTGGCACCCGCATCCAAAGCTTTCTAGATCCACGTAGTCAAGACCGGAGAGATATCCAGGAGGCAAAACTCCGACCAAGGTTTCCAGTGAGCACCCCTTGGAAGGGATCGAAGCGGCAAATATATAAGCAGGAGAGATAGAAGACCAGAAACTCTACAAAGAATCTAGATCAGGTTCATCGCTGGATAAAAAGGAATCAGCAAGCTTCTAATGCAGCAAGCCTGACCTTCTCGTTGTTTCGATTGTCACAGGCCAAATCGGTGGCCCGAGCGTCGACTCAGCCTTTTCCATCCAGTTCTCCCCCCTTCCACCGTCTTCTCACGGTTTCCATGTCCGTAATTACACCGTTTTGGGACCACGCCTCCTGCCTTCTACCCAGTACCTACCGTACCACGGTATTATTTTTTCTGCCCTGGTATTATTCCATGAAACCAGAATACCTCGATACCACACAGTTCGAGGGCTCATCACTTGCATCTCGGGCCTTCCAAACATCATTGTTTCGTTGAAGATCGAGAGACAGGTCTAAAACATCCCTTGATAGATCTAACCTTAATGATTTGGCTTTGTTTCTGCTTCTGGAATTTTTCTAGTGGCACAGTAAGTCTATTTTGCCTCAGGCACCAGTACCACAGTTGCAGCAGCCATGGCGCGCTCTTATCGATAAGGATAAAGATAAGCGATAAGCAGCAGAGTGAGGGGAACCATTCTCTAGGCAGGGCAAGTCCAGCTTGATTCTAACTCCCCTTCCAATGACGTCGATAATCCCCCTCTCTGCCTCAAAGGAATATATACTCCCCTTTAATAGAGGGCACGAGTCTCGATTCTACCTACAGCGCCGAAGAGACGATCTCGGAGACGACCAAGACGCAATTGTGGCTCCGCAACAGCCCCATTTGCCTCCGCGATAAGTTATAACCCATGCGTCTTGGTCTGCTGATCTAGCGCACTTTTCTCTTCTTGTTCTTGATTATCGTTCGCGTCATAAGCCCGCGTTTCCCGAACTTCTGACAAAAGCATCTCTCTGAAAAGGCATACCGGTTGTGCCAATACTTGTCGATGATGTTGTCGGTCAGGGGATCAGCATCCAGCTTCGGAAACCTCCTGTTCTGTAGTAAGTTTACGACCTTGAGTCATACTCCTTAGAATCCTTGGTAAGGCAGTGATCACCATGAACTTGAGCGCCTTAGGTCATGAGGTAGTATTAGAAACCTGTTGTGGTTTTTGCTTCGAATTTTTAGCATTGGGTGTTGTACGGCCAGAACAATATGATGAAGTTAAAAAGGCTTCTCAAGCAAGCAAAGACGGCGCTGATCGACCAGCTGGCACATTCTGGAACAGATATAGTTGCGTGGGACGAAGCATGGCCATTTGATGACTGATCTAATGAGATTCCTTGTTTCCAACCCACCTTTGTCAGGTCATATCTGGTCTAGCGCTTGTCCTAGGCTTTACATGAATTTCATAGCTCTGATTGCACCAAGAAGATCAGCATCCACCAAAGCAATGTCTCCTGCAGAGAACTGTAAAAGGAAACTGCGGATTGCCAGAGGCTTACACACCGGGAGAGCTGTCCATTCTTTTTCAATACCAAAACATCTAGATCGATATAAAGCCTCCCCGTCTATCAGGAGATCTTGAGCAAGAAGTAGCATATCAAAACTGGTAGTCTGCCGAGACTCCATGACTTTGAATCAAGGTTTGTTATTGCTGTAAGTGAATCTTCGATACAATGCTGAGTGACGGTTTTAGATATAAATACTGGGCTTCAGCCTGCTCCGCAGGAGTAAGTATATCAAAAACTCCCAGGAATACTGGTTGATCAAGACCTGTCAACAGAGAGCCATCATAATCAAGAAAGTATGACTATCATGCATGATCAAAAGTTGATAACACTTTACTTCACTGCTAATCTATTATACCCAATATCTCCGCTGGCCTTACGGGGTTAATAAAGATGTTTACCATGGTTTAAAACTGCTACACCCTTGACCAAATGCTTTACCTTATACAAGAAAAAGTAGTAGTTCCCACACAAGTTTCTGAGAATTAGAGTTATAAGGGAGATAGTTAAGATTTAAGAAATCATAAATCAGATTATATCTGACGCTATAATACTCTTAGATAATATGTGCACTTATTCAGCCATGCTAGGATTCTTGGTTATATACAGCTATTACAGCCTACAATCTCCGCAGGTCAATGATCAGTTTATATACATATACCAATGTATTTCCCCACACAAACCTGTACATGATTCCTAGCATGTCACCTAGTTATATAAACTCTTTGGGACAGTGTCCTAAGACCCCGCATAACACACAAGCTATTTTTGATCTATATAAACAGTTAATCTTATAATTTGATCACTTTCCTTCAAGATTACTCTAGAATAAAGTTTTAGCGGTCAGCTATTACAACATACCGGACAAACCAGAGTTTCTAGACACACACAAACCAAAAACACCTAGACTCTCTTCCTCGCCATTCTAGTCTCCCCAGCATCTATTGTACATAATCCCCGATAAGAACCGCTATATCTAGCCCAGATACCCCAACCAGTCCTTATCAAGCATGACAGCCTTCCCCACCTAGCCCCCGAAACCGGCAATCCTTCACCCTCGCCCAGGAAATGTCCCCTCATTACCACCATGATCTATTTGATAGCCTTCCAATCTACCATCAGACAATTAGTATTAATTATCTGTAATCTAAAAATTTAACTAATCACTATGATAGCTACTGCGGGCATCTATCTGCCGGATAAGACATTCCCCGTCGAGACAACTACATACTAGTTATAGATTGGTATATATATATATTAAAAATGAACACCCCCACTCCGCACTTTTCCTCTCTCCTACCTCCAATAACTCAGTTGACTTGAGCCTCTATTTTTATACCCCAAACAAACCAAACCACCCACACACCCACCATAATGGAACAAGACCCCGGGTTCATCGCCGCCGTGGAAGAAGCCAAGCAGGGCTACGCCGAGGGCGGAGTCCCCATCGGAGCTTGTCTCGTCTCCAAAGAAGGGAAGATCCTGGGCCGGGGCCATAATCTGCGCGCGCAGAAGGGTAGCGCGACGTTGCACGTGGGTTGATTTTTTTTCTTCTTCCTTTTTTGCTACCGGTTGTTCTGTTTATTTCCTCATTCCTAATGCTTATCTCCTCCCCCTACATGACTTCCACATATCCATGTGCGAAAGGAGGGATAATAGCTGACAATGTGTTGTGATTCATATAACAGGCGGAGATCTCCGCACTCGAAAACTCAGGTCGTCTGCCTGCGTCGGCCTACGAGGGCGCAACCATGTACACGACGCTGTCGCCCTGCGACATGTGCACCGGTGCCTGTATCCTCTATAAGATCAAGCGCGTTGTCATTGGGGAGAATATGAACTTTGTGGGTGGTGAGGAGTATCTGTTGAACCGGGGGGCGGAGGTGGTGGTGTTGGAGAATGCGGAGTGTAAGGGGCTTATGGCTAAGTTTATTGAGGAGAAGCCGGAGCTTTGGTGAGTGTTCTCTTGCTTCCTTGATTTTTAATTCCTTGTGTGGGGTTGGATTATATGGGGCTCTATTTTTGTAGCCTCTGTGGTTGCACCTGGCTTTACATACAGATTTTTTGGGACGTTGTTGCTGACCACTGTTTGAATTAGGAATGAGGATATCGGGGTCTAGATTCAAGCATATATCTCATGAACAAAGTTGGTGGTTGCCGTTTGGCTAGACGTAGGGGGTGGGATTGCCCGACATGTACATAGTCAGAGTATACCCTCGGATTGAAATCAATCGAAGAGTAAATATAAACCACTCGTGCAACCGTCTCACGAAGCCGTCAGTCGGTGGATCTCCTCGAAGAAGAACTTGAGGTCATCCGGCTTGACGAAGGGGGTCACGCCTACTCTAATTAGCATCATACAAATACAAGAAGGGAATCGTTGAGTGAATTACCATGGCCAAGGTTGGCAATCCATCCCTGCTTGCCCTTCTCGAACCCCTTCACCATAATCTCGACGTTCTCCGTGATCGCCTCTCGCCCACCATAGAGCGCGCCGGGATCCATATTACCCTGGATGGTGACGCGACCATTCGCGATCCGCCGAGCCTCGGCCGGATCATGCAGCCAGTCCAGACCGACAACGTTGTAGCCCGACTCGCAAAGATCCTCCAGGCCGTACCACGCGCCCTTAGCAAAGACCGTCATCGGCACCGGCTCCAGCCCCATCTCCTTCAACCGCTTGGGCAGATTGGCAGAGATATGGCGCAGATACGGGAGCGAGAACTTCTTAAAGCAAGAAGGCGACAGCTCGCCAGCCCACGAGTCGAACACCTGCACCAGCTGCGCGCCCGCCGCAACCTGGAGCGCCAGGTACTCGACGCAGATCTCGGCGATCTTCTGCAGCAGCGCCTGCGACTCCTTGCCGTACTTGTACACCCAAGTCTTGGACTGCACGAACATCTTGCTGCCGCCGCCCTCAACCATGTAGCACAGCAGGGTCCACGGGGCCCCGCAGAAGCCAATCAGCGGCACGCGACCCTTGAGCTTGTGCCGGGTCAACGTGATGGCCTTGTAAACGTAGTCCAGCTCCGACTTGACGTCGACCTGCTTCTGCATCACCTTCTCGTACTGTCCGTCGTCGGGCGACTGCAGCGGCTCCGGGAAGTGCGGGCCCTTCTTGTCGACCATCTCGACCTGCATTCCCATCGCTTGCGGGATGACCAGGATGTCGGAGAAGATGATGGCCGCGTCGATGAGACCCTCGTAGCGGTCGATGGGCTGCAGGGTCAGCGTCGACGCCACCTCAGGCGAGCGACAGCATTGGAAAAAATCCCGGCCCGCTTTCGCTTCGTGGTACTCGGGGAGGTAGCGGCCGGCTGTGAATTTCAAAATAGTTGTCAGCATCTACAAGCAGCGCCTAGAACGCCGCAGGAGAATGTGACGGCGCCGGAGCACGACGGGTAGTATCATACCTTGCCGCATAACCCATATCGGAGGACGGTCCACCTTCTCGCCTGGAGTTCCTGGTCAGCTGGAATCATCACGACCGGGAATATCGGAGTCGTAAATACCCCTCGCGGCTCTCAACAAGCGGTCGTTCTTCAATGGCTCGAATTGTTCCTGCATTTTGAGTGTGGGATGATGATGAGTTGCAGGGTGGGCGGACTTTGCGAACATACGAGCGAAGGAGGGGTGGTACCGCTATAGTTACGTAACTTTGCGGTTGGCTGTTACTCGGCGCCTCGGCACGCATCTCGGCCTGCCTTATGCATGCACAAGTCAATGTCTATATTTTCGGTACGTACAAACTCATGGGTACAATTTACTGGTAGCATTGAAAAGTGATAGTAGTTATAATAATGAACAGAAATTCTTTTTGTATATACAATTGCTTTCATGTCTATAGTAGTAGTGTCAATTATATGCTCCCATCCTAGTCGTCCTCGCCCATTCTCATCTTCCGGAGATTCTTCAAGCCATACAAGGCTTCGCTGAAATTACTCCTTTGCTTCGACTCAGCATCGGTTGGCGCCTGCGACGTGCCTTCGGAGTTGATAGTGGCCACCAGCGGTTCCGTGACCGGCTCCCATACTAATCCTTGAGTGTCCGGCTTGACACGGAAAGACTCCAGCAAAACCGGCTGGCTCGTAGGCGCAGTCCTCCATTCCTGGATCGATCCTGCATTGTGTACATCGTCGACTGCAACGACAATCGTACCGGACTTTTCGATGGGAGTCACATCGATGACATTTCCTGACACCGAGATCGAACCCTGTTCTTTCAGAGTGCCATCGGCTTCTTGCGAGAAGCACAGCAGGCTTGGGGACCTTTCGTGGAAGTTAGTCATCATGAAACAGATCGGCGATCTTGCGAAGCACTCACCCATCAATTCCGACGAGGATCACCTTCGATGTCTCCAAAGGGGATGTCTGGAGCGCAGTCGCCCAGATATTGCGAACGACGATCTCCGAGTTATCTGCCACCAGAGGGACCTTCTGGAGCACACGGCCTTCGCTCCAGTTCCACACAAGCAGGTAATTGTCACCGCCACCGGTAACGAGGTACTGTGGTGCCCACGCGGGAATGCACAGTTTCGTAATAAACGACGTATGACCCAAGCAATAGTTCTCGATGATATGTGCCTGAGGCGGTCCGCGAGAAACGCGCACATGCTCGTCGCGGTCTGCAGTCAAGATATAAGACCGTTTGCTGTCCGGAAAAGAGACGTAGGCCAGGTCCGTAAGCAGCGACACATGACCAAGAAGCAACTGGTGCTCGAAGCCCAAGGAAGACTTCTCTTCCGAATTCCCCCACTTCCCCTGTTTATACAGCATCATCTGTTGCTCCAGCGAAGCCAGGTTGCGCTTCGAGTGCACCGTAAGATTCGAGGCTGCGGGCTGGACGGTCTTCGCCTGGCGGGGCTCCTTCGGGGCAACGTAGGGTTTCTCGCTCGGGATGAGAGGTAGGGAGTACACATCTCCGAATTTATCTGCGCACAAGATCGTGCTCTCATCGCCAGTCACAGCAAGGGCACATGGTCGTTTCGGCATACCCCTGCGCTGGGTGAGTTTATGTCGCTTTTCCCAGAAAGCTCGGATGATAGATGACTCACCTGTCGCTCAGTTGCTCGAGAGAACCATCCTCTGCGATCTGGAAAACCCGGATGCATTTGTCTTCCGCGGTCAGCGCGACCACATACTTTCCCGTGGGGGAGATCGTCAGGATCGGGATATGGGTCCAATCGGGGAGGGAGTTAGGCTTCTTGCCGCCAGCGGAGTTGGAAGTGTCGGTTTTCCGCTTTTTGCCTGGGGGCTCTTGATCTTTTGATTCCTGTTCCGCTTCATTTTCCTTCACGGTCTCGGCGTTGTTCGCATCCTGCGGCCAAACCGCCAGCCGGCGTCCAGAATCAGCCGCATAGGAATAAAGCTTGCGCCCAGCCGATGCAATCAGGAGGTCCTGGGAGGCACCACCCTGTCGCTGTTCGACGAATCGAACACAATGGAACGGTAGCTGGAGCTGGGGGTCAACGTCCATACTGAAGCGAGAGTCAATGGCCGACAGATACCGCGATAAAGAATAAAATCCGCAAAACGAGGAAAATCGCATGCGGGGCACTATTCCCGATCGTCCTCACCGCCCGGCGGCTGGAGCGAAGGCGGTGACGGGCAGACCGCCACGTGACCGGTCGGTTAGGCGAGAAGCCACAAGAACAAAATCCCACATGTGCGGCCCGCGATTCTGTTCTCTTCAACTTCACGATCTTCAGATCACCACTTCACACCACACAAATTTTTCTTGCCCTTAAACAACCTCTCTTCATTAACTTAAGAAGAAATGGGGGGCAAGACCGGAACCAAGGCCGCTTACTTCGATAAGCTGAAGAGCCTTCTCGATGAGTACAAGACCGTGTTCATTGTCGGTGTCGACAATGTCAGCTCTCAGCAGATGCACGAGATTCGTCTGAGTCTCCGTGGCGAGGCTGTCGTCCTCATGGGCAAGAACACCATGGTATGTTGTTCTTGAGTCCCGGATCGTCCTGTGGCCCGCAATTGACTGTTCCCTAGGTCCGTCGTGCCATCAAGGGTTTCGTCACCGACAACCCCGAGTACGAGCGCCTGCTGCCCTTCGTTAAGGGTGAGTTTAGAGATCGAGACCAATTGAGTGATCACAGTATGGCTGATAGAGAATAGGCAACGTTGGTTTCATCTTCACCAACGGTGACCTGAAGGGCATCAAGGAGAAGGTCCTGGCCAACCGTGTCGCTGCTCCCGCTCGTGCCGGTGCCATCGCCCCCGGCGATGTCTGGATTCCTGCCGGTAACACCGGTATGGAGCCGGGTAAGACCTCTTTCTTCCAGGCTCTCGGTGTCCCCACCAAGATTGCTCGTGGTACCATCGAAATCACCACCGACCTGAGACTCGTTGAGGCCAACACCAAGGTCGGCCCCTCCGAGGCCACCCTGCTGAACATGCTGAACATCTCGCCCTTCACCTACGGTATGACCGTCCAGCAGGTGTATGACGATGGCCAGTGCTTCAGCGCCGACGTTCTGGACATCGAGGAGTCTCAGCTCCTCGACGCCCTGACCGCCGCTATCCAGAAGATCGCTACCATCTCTCTGGCCACCGGCTTCCCCACCCTCCCCGCTGTCGTGCACTCGCTCGTCAACGGCTACAAGAAGGTGCTCGCCGTCGCCGTCGAGACCGAGATCAGCTGGCCCGAGATCGAGGCCCTCAAGGACCGCATCGCCAACCCCGATGCCTACGCCTCTGCTGCCCCCGCCGCCGCTGCCGCTACCGGTGGTGGTGAGGCCCCTGCTGCCAAGCAGGAGGAGGAGGCTGAGGAGTCCGATGATGACATGGGCTTCGGTCTCTTCGACTAAGCGTCTCGTGTCCTTGCTACACGGGATGCGATCGCCATGTACTAGATTATTTTATGACCGACCATGCTGGTTGGGATAATGAAAATGATTCCATGGTGACAATACAAGGCAATCGTAAGATATTGGACGTAGAAACACGTTCCATTATCTTACGAATCCCAAAGGTAAGACTATCCATGCCTTTCATTCTCTTACTGTCTTGCTTTCCCTCATACCACCCCCTTGTTCTTGGGACCCACATCACCGGCGGATGATGAAACCATTTTTAACTCGTAGCCACCTGGTGGCGCTGAAGATTAAAAACTATGCAACAACAACACTCTAATTTTTTGCTGACGCCATGCCCTTGAACTTCTACTTGTTTCTCGTTTTACTTGGTCGTGGTATCAGTTTGCTAACTACCACTCAGATTTTTAGGAACCGCCCATCCCAGAACTACCGACTTTAGTAGTCGTGTCAGTCGTAGTCATCACTCTACTGTCGTAGATATGCCTTAGTCTTACCTAGATATGTTAGACTAGAAATAGTCAATATATATCAAGTTTTGCAAAAAATAACACTAAATCAAGAACTCAATTCTGGTATCATGTCAAACATCCCTCTTGTATCTTTTCTCTCCCAAGCTACATGAACGAGGCAAGATGAGACGAGAATAGACCGTATGGCACGGACTCATCCTACGATAGGTCCCCGCTATCCAACAAACCAAATCATATCCCATCATCGCAGAAACAAAAGAAACAGAAACCAAACGGGATTGGAAGTGCAGGCGAAAGTAAAGAGAATAGATAGATAGACAAAAAGAGTAAAATGAAGATAAGTATCTGTACAGCAGCCCAATAAAAAAACATGCATCGTTCCCCCCCAAAAAAGGCCAACAAATGTTTGTATATCTATTCTATATACCAGGATATAAAACCAAAGATGAAAGGAATTATCAACAGGAATAAACAACCACATCACTCATCCCCACCTCGTCCGAACCTCCCGCCAAAGCCACCTAGATCCCTCCGGAAAAATTTCCCAATATTCTTCAGGTTGTCGTTCAAGGGTCCGGAAGATCCCCCACCGTCAGCGGAGGAGCCCTGCGCCTGGCCGGCCGGAGCAGGGGTCGACGACGACGAAGGCGGACCGGAGGCAGCGGAGGCAGAGGAGATGGGGTTCCCGCGGGCGTCGCCCAGGGGCGTTCCAAAGCGGTCGACGCCGTCCTTTGCAGCGGAGATGATGGCCGAGCCGAGGGTGGAGGGGTCGAAGCGGGTGGGGAGGTTGGACGCGCCGATGGAAGCGGCGGCTGCTGTGCTGAGGCTTAGGCCGCCCTGGGAGGTGGAGGAGGTAGCGGAGGATGAGCCGGCCGAGGAGGTCTGCAGGATGGAGAGGATGGGGTTGTTGGAGGTGAGGTTGGGGGCGTGGCGGTCGGAGGCCTTGTGGATCTGGAAGAGCTCGACGAGGTGGTTTTGCTCCTGGCGGCTGCGGATGCCCTTGATGTCGAGGATCTTGCGGAAGTTGGCGTTGCTGCGGTCGGCGATGTGGATTAGGTAGGCTTGCACGAGGGCCTCGGGAGGTGAGGGCTGCACTTGGAGGGTTTTGAGGAGCGTCTCGATCTTGGCGAAGGTGGTGTTTACGCGTTTGACGTAGCCGGTTGGGGCGGGGGTTGGGAGGAGGGATGAGAGGCCGGTTTTGAGGGTGTATGTGTCGAGTAACATCTGGGGGTTTTTGAGTTAGTTGGGCCTTTTCGGACGGGGCTGCTCTTTGATGATGGGGATTTACCTGTTCGGCACCAGTCTCGGAGATGGGCTTGCATTGGAAGATATTCGTGATAAACAGATTAGAGATCAGCTCAACAAGGTGATCCGCAAATGCCCTAGCGTACTGCTGCTTGTGCAGCAGCTGCAGGATCTCCGCTGATCTCTCCTTGGTCTTGGACATAACCTCATCAACGTAAGAGCTATGGTCGCTGACAGACTCCAGTCGGTTCCACGGGGTATTCCGCATTTCCCTCCATCCAGGTTCCATGTCGATCTCGACTTTGCGCACAAGGCAGCGGACGGCGGCGGAAGCAATTCCCATGAACGAGTCTGCCTGGCTTTGCAGATCGACCGCGTGGTTCAGGCGCTTGTCAAGCCTGCCCTTGATCTTCTCCTCCAGCTGGTTGCAAGTCGTGTAGCAGTAGTCTGCCGTGTTGAGTACGAGAATCAGGTCCTCCAGGGATGGCCCGCCTGGGGAGGTGGCGCTTGGGGGTCGATCGCTGATGTAGTAAAGGAGGACTTGCTGGGCGTACTGGTCCAAGTATTTCGCAAAGACCTTGGCTAGATCGGCAAGACTGCCACCGGTAGATAGTTTGGCACACTGCTGCAAAGAATGCCGGTAAAAGGTGAACAGCTCGGTAGACGACGATATAACGATGTGCGAATTGAACTCCTCGTCCGGTGGCTTGATCGGCTGCAGACGATACTTGGGTACCAGCGCAGCGAGCTGCTTGTCCTGGGCATCGACCCAGACGCTCAGATACGGTTCGAAGGCTTCCGAAATGACTTGGGTGAAGACCGGAGTCTCGGTCGAGGTAAAGGTATCGGTCGAGGGGCGGGGCGAGCTGATGAAGCGCAGTTCCAGCGAGTGCTCAAAGTCGAGGGTCTCCTGCAAACTCGACAGTAGTAGGTTGACGTCGATCGTCTGACCGTTGCGCACGGAGCGGGAAAGGATGCCCCGGAAATCGTCTCGGGTGCCTTCACAGAAAATGTTGGAGAGAATCTCGTTGACCTTCCACGACGCCGGGAAGATAGCCGCGTACTCCTCGTCGTAGATCTTCAGGATGCGCTTGAACCACGAGAACCTCCGCGATATATTATCCAGAGAGCCAGCCTCCTCGTTGTTCCGAAACACCTGTCGGTACTCGCGCAGCTGGAAATTGCAATACCAGGTCACCAGCCGGTTCCTGGCGTGGTCTCCAAGCGCATCCATCACCAGGCAGCCCTCCGAGAGCACGGTCTGCTTCTGTCCCACCTCGCCCTTGGCAAACGCGAGCTCAAAGTCCTCACACACCTGCTCCAGCAGCTCCCGCTGGATATCCGCCACGTTCCGGCTGAGCAGGGCGATCTGGTCGATCGAGCGATAGGACTTGAAGTGGGCCATCAGCTGGATGACCGCCTGCAGCAGTTGGGCGCAGTCGCGGTACTGCCTTGTCTTGCTGAGGCCACGCAGCTGGTCGTACGCCGTCGTCAGCATCTGCAACCGCTTGAGGGCGGTCATCGACAGCGTGAGATTCTTCTTGGCGTTGTCCAGCTGCTTGATGTCGGCCGTCATCTCCGTGATCGCCAACTCCGTCTTGGATGCGCGGTCGCGCACGTCGTCGATCTTCTTGAACAGCTCGCTCAGGTCCGCCTTGGCGGCCTGGATTCGCTCGACGCTTTCCGCATTGGATGTGACCTGATCCTCCACCAGCGCGCCGATGTCGTTGTCGAGTTCATCTTCGTAACGTCGGAGGGATTGGGCAACAGGGGAAGCGGAGGACAGCGTGCTCGGGTGGGAGAAGATGGCGTTCAGGTGATCAATCGGATCGTAATCAGCTGGCGTAGACTTTGAGTTAGCCAAAGCGAGAGGATTGTGTCGGGACCAGGTCACCCTCACCTGCGTCTAAAGCATCGAGGGTCGTCGTCGGTTCGTCGGCGGAGGACATGGGGTCGGGGGTGGGTGTGGGGGAGGACATTCCATTTAGATTATCAACAGCATAAACGCAAGTCGCATGCTGTGCTTCCAGAAGAATAAGGGGCAGTGATTTGCCAGACCGTCAAATAAAGGGCCCCTCAAAGAACAGGTGAGTGGGAAATAGGAGGGGAAGATAGAGAAATGGGGTATAAGAGGGAAGATCGGGGAGATTAAGACGGAGGACACGCGCACAGCTGCCCCGGAACTTTTAGAGCGCTTGGCGTTACTGGTACCTACACCTTTCTCCAACTACCATGGAACGGAGACTGCAGTATTCTACTCCATTTACCAGAAAATTAAACCACTGACAGACTCCGTTGCGATTTTTCTCGCACTATCTATATGGACATAATCTTCGTGGTTCTAAAAAGACATACAAGAGAAAAAGGAGAAAAGTAGAAAAGAGGGAAAAAAGCAAGCCACCCTCAACCGTTCGCCAGAGCCATGCAGATCACACAAATCGAGTATTATAAAAATAAAAAGAAAACATCGTGGACTTCCTTCCAATACTGCCGTCCTTTGTCTCTCTTTTTCCTTTGCTTTCCCTCCCTGACAAAGTTCGTTTAAGAATAAAGAGGAATGTCTAGTCCAAGTGACAAGTGAAGTGGTTCCGAAGAAAGCAACTCCGATTGACGACGGCTATGTTACTCTAGACAGTTCCAGGAAGAAATGCGTCCGGGGGTAATTGTCCCTGTGCCTAAAAAAATCAATTAGTATCAACATCACTAGCCAGCAGAATCGAGTATTAACATACCTTGAGTTGTTCAAAGTTATTCAAAGCAGCTTCAATGTTCCAGCCGTTGCCCGAGAGAGCCATCTCCGAGTATTGCAGTGTCATCTTCGTTTGCGCACTGATCTGCACCACGAGCTGCTCCTGTTGGACTTGCGTATCGGGTTTCCCGGGGGCTGGCATGCCATAGCCATCAGGAGCCCCGGGTGGCGCCGGGGCTCCGGGAAGCCCGGGAGCTGCGGGAATTGCTGGAACGGCTGGGACTGCTGGCACAGCGGCGGGGGGAGCGACCGTGGGCGGCGCCACGGGGCTCTCCAAGCTCCAGGCCTCGTGGCCTCCATATGCCCGCAGACAGAGGATGTCGTTGACCACCCGGATTCCTCCCATACCTCCGCCAGGTCCGAGAATGAAAGTCCGGTCAAAACTCCGGGTGTCCACCTTGCCCGTATTGACCTCTTCGAATTTTCCGTGGACCATGATGAGAAGACCGCCGACACCCGATGCGCTTTGGCCGGAGGGGTCAGGAAGCCCCGGGATGGGGAAACACTCGATCAACCATTCTTGAGGGCTCGTGGCGATATCGGGGTGCTTGGTTTGGGGGAGAGTCTTCCACAGCTCGCTGATGCTCTTCACCCCAGTGTAGGTCCGGGACATCCGCGCAGGGAGGTGGGAAATTTTGGACAGATTCCGGCTCTTCTTGATATACGCGTCCCAGCCCGCCATCTCGGTGTGTTGCGCTCGTGGGGCCGAAGTGTTCACATTCAGCGAGAACGTCGACCGGTCGTCATAGGCCGCGTTAAGGATGCTGTCCCGGTCGCCGTCGTAGCTAGCGAAAAAGGCGCGGATGAAATTTTCGCCAATCTGGGAGTCGTCCAAGAAATGCGGCGGCTGGACCGGAATCGGGGTCTTCTTCTGTGCCGCAATCTCCTCGGCGGTGCGCACCTCCACGTTGTTCAGCACCCGCAGTTTGGGGTACCATTTCAGCAATGTGTCTTTGAAGGTGGGATCTGCGCTGAAAGGCGAGCCCGTCAGGTCAAGGAACTCCAGGTTGCGGAACTTCCACCGCCATCCGATCAGGGCCTGCGCGTCCTTGAAGTTGTTGTTGGAGAGATCCAGGTTCTTGAGGTCCGGAAACGACTGCGCCAGGGTGGTGATGACGGAGATGTTGGCCAGCTGGTTATCGGCCAGGCTAACGCTCTCCACCGCCTCCCGCCGCACGGCGGCATTGTTGAAGTTCAACTCCCAGACCTTCATCAACGCGGGGAAGAATTTCGACTCGGTGGACGTGCTATCGAAGATGCCCATGGCCTGCAGGTCCGGGTCCACGCCCAGCTTGGAGAGATCGAGGAGTTTCGTCGGCTGATAGTACCGTTTCGACAGGATGGCCGTCATCTTCGTTTTGGTATCGGCCGTGGAGGGCGAGCTGGAGCCGCCGTTCTGGGAAATGGCAGAGAGCAGGGGTTGGTCGAGCGCATCGCTCATGGATGGATCGTATTTCTCGACCGTGATGGGGGCTCCTGCGAACCCGTAACCGTTCAGTCTTAGCATCCTTTCCATCAACTCCGGTCGGATGGACACGATCAGAGCATCCCCTTGAACCCGCGACTAGGTAACGTTAGTAAGGCGTAGGAGAGAGAGCCGTGGAAGCGCAATCATCTGCAAGAAACAAGCGCCAACTGAAAATGAGAACGCGATAAGCTCGTGCCGGTCGTCATTCTGGAAGATTCAACGAGAGCACACTGGAGAGGACGACGCTGCGAGTTCATGTCGGAGACCGCTGGTTTGTAATGTTGCACATACCTTTGTGATTTTTGCGCGGGGGCCAGATTTCGGGTCGTTGTAGAGTTTTTTCTCGAGGAAGGCCAGGAGGCTTTCGTGGCCACCGTCGCGATTCGAGGCCGCCTTGCTCTGTTTCCAGCCTCGGACGATCGCCTGTTCGAGGGCGGGGCCGCGCCGACCCTGTCGGATATTTGCCTGGGTGTCCGAGTTGCTGGTGATGGCTTTTTGAATGGCGTCGAGCGCTCGCGTCTGTGTCCGTGGTCCGGAGTCCGGTTTCGACTTCCTACCGCGGTTCTTGGAAATGCCGGCGGCGTCCATGGCCAGATCTCCATCTCGGTCCGTCCGGGTTGCCGTGGCCCGCTGCTTGCGAATGCCACCACCACCACCACCACCACCACCACCACCACCACCCCGGCGTCCGCCCTTCCCGCTTTTCATATTGATCGTAGAAGGCCGATTTCGTAGAGATATAGCGATGGTCGAAGGACAACGCTGGTAGAGGTAGCGTAGGAATGATCTTCAGCAACGGCCGTGAATCTTCAAAGAGGGTCGTTTCTTTCAATATGGTCGCAAACAAAGCGCCGCGCGCCTCGGTTGCTCAACTTCAACTTTGTCGCATACAATGAAAGACGGTTGGGAGAACCAGGTCGGTCGACAATGAGAGGTCAGAAACGTAGAGTGAGTCAGGGGAGGCACGCAGGACAAAGGTATGAATCAGAGAGAGAAGAACGGAAGCATCAAATCCGCCCGCAGAAAAAGTGACGTGAACCAAATCTGGATCCGCAAGGCAGACGGTCACGTGGAGCAGGCATCCACCAGTCTCACGTGACATCATCTGCCAGGCACCAAGTGGGGCTCAACGGCAGCCAATCAGAGCGTGCTGTCTGTCCTTTGGCACAAGGATCATAACTGTCATAACTCGATCATAACTCTAGTATCATTACCGTAATCCAAATACCGATGCACATGAACCGGTGCAGCCAGATTACCAGATTACGGCGGAAGTATGTTTGGATGCTGAGCGAACTGCGGCTAATTAGGGACGGCGATGGACGGAGTATAGGACAACTTGCTCCAATTCTCGGCCCCAAAGGTGTTGAATTAGGTCAGTTCACAGCCCCCTTCCCAATCCCTATCTCTCTTGGGC
Source organism: Aspergillus candidus (assembly GCF_002847045.1). Taxonomy (NCBI): domain Eukaryota; kingdom Fungi; phylum Ascomycota; class Eurotiomycetes; order Eurotiales; family Aspergillaceae; genus Aspergillus; species Aspergillus candidus. Next base: position 41,895 of record NW_020194042.1, on the reverse strand, counting down.
GGCTTTTGTCAACTGGACACTTGTTCAGCCTGTGATTCTCCTTTGACGTATTGTTGTCCTTTCTCTCTCTTGAAAACGCTAAAGAGTCCCGCATCAACTCCGCACGGTGTCGGATTGACGCAATCGTGGCCCGGGACCCTCACCCAGTTACCATCTCTGTACTGATTCCAATCTTGACCTGATAGTTTCGTTTTCTGCGACAATAACAAGGTACTCTCCGGGTTAATCCCTCCCACGCATCACTCGCAGGCCGCAATCCTCCGACACGATGGTGATCAAATCGCGATTCACGAGGCTAGACGCCTTCGCAAAGACCGTCGAAGATGCCCGCGTCCGCACGACCTCGGGTGGTATCATCACTATCGTCTCGCTGCTAGTGGTGATGTGGCTCGTCTGGGGCGAATGGGTGGACTACCGACGGGTGGTGGTTCTACCAGAACTGGTGGTTGATAAGTCGCGAGGTACGTTGGGGAGAAGTGATAGCGCGCGGGGGATGAAATGAGGCTGACAATGGTCGTTGGAACAGGCGAGAAAATGGAAATCCACCTGAACATGACATTCCCCAGACTGCCCTGCGAGCTTCTGACTCTCGACGTGATGGACGTCTCCGGAGAGCAGCAAGTGGGTGTTGCGCACGGAGTCAAGAAAGTGCGCCTTGGACCTGCGTCCGAGGGCGGCAAAGTATTGGATGTCCAAGCTCTGGAACTGTGCGTTCCAAACCCCCCCCCCTCCTCCCTGCACAGGCCTCGATTGATTGATAAAACTAACTCAAAATATAAGCCACTCCGAGCAAGAAAAAGCCAAACACCTCGACCCCGACTACTGCGGCGAATGCGGCGGCGTCCCCATGCCCGACGGCCAAAAACGCTGCTGCAACACCTGCGAAGAGGTCCGCGCCGCCTACGCCGAACACCAATGGGCCTTCGGCAAAGGCGAGCACATCGAGCAATGCGAGCGCGAAGGGTACGCGCAGCGCATCGACGCCCAACGGCGCGAAGGCTGCCGCCTCGAAGGCGTCCTGCGCGTCAACAAAGTCATCGGCAACTTCCACATCGCGCCCGGCCGCAGCTTCACAAACGGCAACATCCACGTGCATGATCTCGAGAACTACTTCGAAGGCGACCTCCCGGCCTCCGAACAACACACCATGACCCACGAAATCCACCAGCTGCGCTTCGGGCCCCAGCTCCCCGACGAGCTCTCCTCCCGCTGGCAGTGGACAGACCACCACCACACGAACCCGCTCGACGACACCAAGCAGGAGACTTCCGAGCCGGCCTTCAACTACATGTACTTCGTGAAGGTCGTGTCCACCTCTTACCTCCCGCTCGGATGGGACCCGCTCTTCTCCTCCGCCATCCACAACGACTTCGACCGCTCCCCGCTCGGTGCCCACGGCTTCGGCTACGGCGCGGCCGGCAGCATCGAAACGCACCAGTACTCCGTGACGTCGCATAAGCGCTCGCTGATGGGCGGCAACGCCGCCGACGAGGGCCACAAGGAGCGTCTCCACGCTGCGTCTGGCATCCCCGGTATCTTCGTCAACTACGATATCTCGCCCATGAAGGTTATCAACCGCGAGGCGCGCCCGAAGAGCTTCACGGGCTTCTTGACGGGCGTGTGTGCTATTATCGGTGGTACGCTGACTGTTGCTGCTGCTGTTGACAGGGGTCTTTATGAGGGTGTTGCTAGAGTCAAGAAGCTTCATAACAATTAGTCCCCCCCAAAGAAAAAAATATAGAAACAAAAGCATTCACCGTTAAGAGGTGGGAAAGAGAGGGATATGTCTACCTAAGGTACAGAGTGAACGGATGGACAAGGGGACTAACAGCGATTGACTGCGATTGACACGGGAGAGAGTTATGGCGTTTTGTTTCGGATTTAAGCCCTTTCTTCTTTCTTATCTATTTATTCTCTTTTTCAGATATACTATATTCTTCTATTCTCATTCATTGCATTGCGCGGGCTTTCCCATCTATCCTCTCAATGCACCTTGTATTTACTACCTACATGGTAGGTACCTAGTGCGGTTTACGCATGTCGAATGAGTGTCAAGATCAGGTCGACCCGACTCGACTTTTCCTCACCACTGACAATTCAACCTCTACTAGCAACCTCTACTAGCAACCTCGACTGTTCTATCTATCCTGTGTGCCCCTACTGCTACAATGTGATTCAGCAAGTAATCACCAAACCAAAACAAGTAAATAAATAAAGTAAGTAGATAGAGAAAGTAAGTGAATAAATAAATAAGTATCGAGTCCTATATGTACAACGTATGGAGCTCAAATAGAGATCGATTTCATTCAAAAACAAAGACAATCTGTTCCCGCGGCCGTTTTTCGCTGGATATCCAACCATGAAAGAGCTTTGCAAAAGCAAAACACAAAAGTAGAGGAATTATGAAATAAAAAGCGCAATGAAACCCAGAAGACAGACGCCGGAACCTGTTCTTTGTTCGCAACTCCTGTTTTGATGTGCGATGTGCGATGAGCGATGCAAGGAAAGTTGATGAAGAGATGCCGTTAATGACTGACGATTTTCGAGAATGCGAGTGTTGACCTCGATCTCCTTCCGTAGGGTAAGGTAAAGAAGATGATGGAAACCTGCAATCTGGATGCATGGAGATAACAGAAGGAAAGAGATAATAAAGAAAGGGAATAACAGGGAAAGAAAAGTATGCAAGGAATGGAGATAGGCAATTTGTGATTACCGCAATATGATGCTGACCAAAGGAAGGAAGGTATTAGGAGATCAAACATAGATTTTAAAAAAAGGAAAAAAAAGTAGTGAAAAGGAAAGAGAAATGGGGAAAGATCAGTAATGCATAGCATTCGCATTACCATACTGGCTCGGATGTTGACTGAAATACTGGCTCTGAGCATACGAAGCCCCCTGCGGCGACGGGGACGACGCAAAAGGCCCATACCACGACTGACGCCGCGGCTCATCCGGCCGGTACGGCTGATTGAGAGCGTCCCAAGTGTGGCTGGCGGTGGGCATATTGTAAACACTATGACGGCCGTTGGTGGTCGCGTACTTGGGGGGCACCGGTGGAGCCTGTTGATGCGGCTGCGGCTGCGGCTGTGACTGCTGTTGCTGCCAATGTTGCTGGCGCTGGGCAATGGCGTGCTGCACCATTTGATTGGACATGCCATCCATCATGCTCTTGCGCTCGCGCTCGCGTGCGTCAATGGCTCCGACGAGACCCATGGGGTTCACCTGCGTTGGGGGCTTCTTGTTCTCGCTGGAGAGGTTGAAGAAGGATGAGCCTGTCATGCGCGCGACGTGCTCCTGTTCGCGCGCGGACAGGTGTGACGAGATGTCATTGTAGTTCATCATGCTGCTGGCGCCGCGCGAATGGGGACGGGGCGGAGCCGTCCAGTCGCCTGAGACTGGCCGCGCGGGGGGCGGGGTCGGCGTGGTGGAGGGAGCCCGATGGTGGACGTGGACGGGCGGGCTGGGGGCCGCTCGCTGTTGCACGAACTGTTCCGGCGTGAGACCGCCGGGGGTGACCGGACGGCCAGCAGCCATGCCAGGCTGCCACATCATGCTCCGTCGGTACTCATCCTGGCTCGGCGATCGGGAGTGCTCCCGGTCCATCGGCTGGGTGGGATTATAGTAGCGTTGCCGCTCGGTGACATCCGAGTCCGTCCGGTGGTGCTGGGTGTTCTTCTTCAGCGTGTCCGACGTCGTCGGGCGGCCAGTGGTCGGCAGATACGTCAGGGTGGGTCCAAAGTCGACGGACGGGATATTGGGGTTGGGTTGAGTGGGTGTATCCAAAGTATAGCGAGCGTCGCCGATGACCAGGTCGTTCTGCGGCACGGCGCCGACGGTTTTCTTGACTCCCATCCGCGGTCGGGGGACGGACCGCACCGAGTGCTTGCTGTAAACGGACCCGTGGGTGCTGGCGTAATCGGGCGACACCGTGGACGCCCCGTCATCGTAGACACTTTCCTCATCCTGGGTCTCTTTCTGCGGCGACGGGAGGGACGGATGCGAGCCCACCCAGTTCAAGACTTCTTCGTCGACGGTATGGCGCAGGTCGTCGTAACTGGGCTCCCCCACGGGGCTGGGAGTCGAAAGATCTCGGCTGTCGTGGGAAGGCAGTGGCTTTCGCTTCACTGACTTGCTCATGTCTAGATGGAGACTCTGTCGCGGGGGTGGCTTTGCCAGGGGGGCGCCGAACATCCCCCGCGGCTGATTTTCCGCGTCGGCCGCCGGCAGTGGCGAGACCGCGGGCGGGGGTCCATAATCCGACACCGCGAGCGCCAGCGGGGATTCCTCGGGGACCGTCGAGTGGGGATTGCGCGCAGCCATCCGGTTCTGGTCTTGCTCGTCCGCCTCCTTCAGGTCACGCTGGTGGGGCGGAGCGGCGGCGGCCCCGGCGAAGGTTGAATTTCCGGACGCGGCGACGAGCTGGGCCAGCGTCGCGTTCGACATTCGATTGTTGGCCCGGCGCAGATCGGACGATGGGCGAGGACGGGACGAGGGCACCTCGCCCGGTCCATGGGTGAACGCAGGCGGCAGGGACACGGGCGCCGGGGGAGACGGCGAGCGGTAGTGCTGTCCAATGTCCTCGGCTTCCCGATCGGGCTGGGGCTTCCATTCCCCGTCAGAACTGCTGCGGTCACTCTGGCCGTTCGTCGTCGGGCGCGGCTCGCCGCCGGACGACGCCAGATCGTGCGCGGATGATGCCGGGGAGGCGCTCTCCGCGATCGAATCCTGCGGCAGCTTCCGGGCGCCGGGAAATCCGGCGGTGTCGGACGCGACTCGCGTGTGGTACGCCGAGGAGAACGACTGGTCGCGGGGCACCTCCTGGATGACGGCATCGCTGGACTGATTGAAAGGCTGCTCCTGCAGGTAGGGGCGTCGCTGCGGACCGCCTGGCACCTGGCTATATCGGTTGGGAAGGCTGGCCCGGAACTGTGGTTTACTGCTAGAGGCGCTGCTCGCACCGCTGCCCCCTACGTTGGCCATCCGGTGCGCGGTGGCCTCCTTCAGCTGTTTCCGCCATTCGGCCTCGCTCCAGTTCTGGCTGCCGGGTGTCTGCATCAGGTGACAGACGTCGAGGACGTCCAGGTACCCGTGGCGCTTCTCGTTCGGGAAGGCGAACATGATGCTCTTGATGTGGTTCGTCGCCGCGATAAGGCGGGTGGGGCGGCCGTAGAGGTTGAAGGTGTCAAATGTCGGCATCAGGAATTTGAGCATGATCTCGAACCCGGACACGGCCGGGTGCGTTTCCGGCATAACAAAGACGAAGCCCTCCGAGGTGGACTCGGGCTCCGAGTGGATGGTGATGCGGCCCTCGATCTTGACCATGGTGGACTGGTCGATCAAGGCGCGCGACTGGGGGTAGATCGCATATGCGCAGTAGGCGTCTTTGATGGTGGCGATGGGTTTCACTTTCTTGGTCTTCTTGGTCTCGTAGAACTTGACATCCCCCGTGACCAAGCGCGGAGCGCGGTCGTACGCGGACTTTTTAATGGACTTCTGTGCCTTTTGGAATTCCTTCTCATCCGGAGGGCTGACGACAAACCAGCAGCGCCGCCACGGGGTCCCCGCGCCAAATCGCACGCGCGCCCAATCCGCGTACTTGAACCGATGGCGTTCGAGGAGGGAGCGGATGCCGTTAAGTTGCTTCCCCTTGCCAGCGATGATCGAGCCAGTGTAGGCTTCCTGCAACGACGTGTGCTCGTACACGGCCAGGCGGATGGCAGCCGTCCACTGGGTCAGCGAATGGAAGGAATTGAAATGGAAGAGGTAGCGATTCTGGCCGGCCGAGCAGAGGCTCAGAACATTCTTCAGCGTTTGCGCCCCTTCATTGCGCGTGGGGAGGGTCTCAATCATCTTGATGGACCCATCGGTCAGGTTGATAAAGGTGGGGGGGACTTCCTCCCCCTCGCCCGCAGCGTCCAGCGCCGCGGCATCCCACAAGGAGAGGGCGGTCCCGATGAGTTGCGCATAGCATTCGACCCACTGGCGATCGGCACAGGGACGGCCTTGGGTGTCGAGATCGTTCAGTTTCAGGAAGTAGCCTTCGTGGTAGAGTTTATTAGAGTGGCTGTTGAGGTAGGTGAAGATGGGCTGCAGCTCCGGCGGCGTATCCTGGGCGAACTCCATCAAGGGTGGGGTGTGCGAAAAGATCGTGGACGCCGGGCGCGAAATCCGCCGCTCCCCGATGGAGGGACCGGACGGGGAGGCATCGAGGGGGGAGGGCGTCTCAGGCGTCGGCGTTTCGGACCTGGGGGGGGATTTATTTAATGTGGCCGAAGCCGAGACGGTGCGGTGATGCTGTTCGGGGTTCTCTTTGCGAGAGCCACCGAAGGCCGAGATGAACGACAACACTGTCAGGTAAGGGATGTCAATGGGGGGGATCCCGATATAGAACAGTTTCTCCTTGATCTGGAGAGTCGATTTTTACTTACCACGCGAACGACCCATGACTGCGTTTGTTCTCTCTCGAAAGTCCAGCTTTCTCTTTGAACCAGATGACAATGGTGCTGCCTAACGAAGGACAGACCGAGCAGCGGGATGACAATCAACAGACCTCGCCGACTCGCGGGGTGGTCTGTAGATAAAACGAGAGGACTGGGAGAGCGGAAGTATGAATTGAATCCGGGCTCCTCCGCACGGAACAAAGCCAGTGGTATCAGTGTTGTAAAAGGCTATTGCATGAGAGTCCGGCGGGATCAGATGACAGGCCAGTGTCCCCCGAGGATGAAACACGGCGGAATGCAGCGGATAGCGTCTGTCCCCGGCAAGGACGTGTGAACGCGGACTGGTTGGAGGAGGCGCCTGACTGTGTATGCCGGTCAGTCGGACAATCCAATGTCTCAAATGATCGCCCTTCCGGTGAGGAGTAAACGGGGGGGGGGGGGAATTGGTGTAACGAAATGAGGGGAATGGTTCTCTAGTCAATGGGAGGGGGAAGGAAAGGACGAAATTCTAGATCGAGGAAAAAGATTGAGAGAAAGAAGGCGCAGTAGGAAGGAGAAGAAGAAGGGAAGAAGCGAAAAGAGGCGAGAAGAGAAAGGAGAATTGATGATGGAGCCAGGTACGTACCCTAGAAGAAGTTGATTGAAGACGTGGGTCTGGGAGATGAGTCTGTAACACCGTTACCCAAACTCCGGTTGACTGGAACCAGTGGTCTGGTTGGGGCGAACAAATGGAAAGAAAAAGGGAAAGAAGAAAATCAACAGAAATCAGGGACGAGAAGAGGAGGAAGTTGAGGAAACACAGAGGACCGTCAGATGGAGGAGATAGAGAGAGATAGAAGGAGGATGATTGTCTCTCTTTGTGACCGACACCGTTGTTGGTCGTACACTGTACAGCATCCCGGATGGAAATACAGAATTACAGTCCAGTACCGAATTTAGGTGACTACCTAAATGTCACTAAACCCAACTCACTGGATCAACGTCATCGCTGGGGTTTAGCTGGCTTGGCTGGTCTTTTTCCTCGAGCTGATCATTCCCTTTCCTCAGATGGATCGGCATGGATCAGAGCATGCATAGGAGTATCCTTTCTTTTTTTCTTTCTTCTGGATTATTTTCTTAATCTTATTTTTTATTCCATTTCTTTGATGGATTTTTCTGTATGTTTTGTATGTTTTCTATGTTGATCAAGGTAAACACTGCTACCTATATCCTAGGCTCTCAGGGTGAGACATCCGAACCATACTATTTTCTTCCCCATCACCAAACCACATTCAACTGGCTTGAGTAACTTTTCCCGACGGTTAAACTAACGGGCCCGTATCAATGTCGTATTCTCACCCGTCTGCAATCTATCCGTGGAGATGCGAAATGATGTCGGACTGTCTCTACTTAAGACCATCCTCTGGATTAATCTAATCATGGTCATTATATTGGAGGAATGTGGGAGAGACACGCCAAATATAGTAACCTCCCTGCAGTGGACGGAATGCGGAAGATGCATGTCTTGAATGACCCTCTTTTTCTGACAGTCGGATTGGTTCTTTTTTGGTGTTTGATTTTATTTAATCGATTTTATTGATTTCAATCTGTTTCATTCGATCTTATAACAGTGACAGACTCCTACTATTATGTCTCTTGAGTAGAGAGTACAGATCTGAATGTCGAGAGTGTCCTAAAATACAAGGCATCAATACAGGTGGCCATTTGCCACAAACCCAAACCATCACGGGCTGCGCCACATCAGTTGGAGTCAATCTATATCATGATTACTATTGAGATCATTCTTAAGGAGCGTTTGTCCAGTTCTCGGTATAATCCTATCCAACCTCTTCTCCCTCACTGCCTAGAGAGCAGGGAGATAAGACAGGGATGAGAACCCTTCCGGAAGTCAGAATGCACGCCTTACCACTGGGACCTCAAAACTGTTCCTGGACACATCCATGGAACCATTGGAATGTCGAATCCAGCCAGGCTGAGAGTTGAACTTGTGGGGCGTTGTCAAATATGCTGATTGCTGAGTGAGACGGACAGACATCTCCATAGTACGGAAGGACGGTAGAAAATAGTATGGAGGAAATTTAATAATAGGAACTCGGTCAGCGCCATCCCCGTCATGCGATCATCCTCTCGATGTGGCTGGTATTCCAATGCACCAGCCCGTGTCAAGGAAACTACCGCTCAAATCAGCCCTCTAGTCCATGGAAGGATCAAACCGATTGCTACTAGTCAGTCGGGATTCCGGACGCGCACTCGGCGGCCGATCCTTACCCCGAGGAGAACTTTTTACCTGCAAAGATGACCTCACCGTGGATTGTTCCATCTGACTACAAGTCTTGGGAGGTGGATGATCTTCCTTTTCTTTCAAGTTTCTTTCAAGTTTCTGGCAACTTTCTTGGTCTTTTTTTTTGTCTCGTCAGGATGTATCCCACCGCCTCTAGTTCCAATTTTAATCAACTTCCAACTTCCAACTTCCCACTTGCCGCGCTTTGCAGGCTGCCGTTGATCGGCTGCATCCTGGGCCCTACTTACGGAGTACATGTCATTAGGCCCTACCTACGGAGTACATGTCATTAGGACACGACCGCCTGCATCACTTGGGAAGATTATCTTTCTTTACCTGGTCTCTACATGCATAGATACTTAGTCTCAACTTAAAACTTATTCATAGAAACTTCATTGCCCAGTCACATTTCTCAAGGAAGGTACTTGGTTCCTAATACCACAACCCACCAACCAATCGCCACTCAACATGTAGCTTATTGACCTCAATCTCATTGTCACCTCGATCTGCCATAACCAACCCTATGGAAATTGGCAAAAGGTAGTCACCTCTCGTGACTCTCCACCACACGAGTCAAACCAAGCTATGTCATCACAGACAATTCAGTGATCACCCCGTCCGATCGTCCCTGCGAACGTAATCAACGTGATCCCTATTCACTAAGAAACGAGACCATCTACATCCATCCCCATCAAGACCCACCGATCCAACTATCTCCGTCCATGATCCGACAGGGTTCTCCCCCCCTAGTATCAATCGCTATTATAGTCTACCGGAGAAAGACACGATGATCATCTACTTTCAGATCTGGTTCTGGTGAGATTGATTTCCAGTGCAGATCTCGCGGGGCCCTGCCAAGTTAACACTGCCTCAGTATGTTCTTTCCCGTGGTTTCCACTGACTGACTCTTGCTAGCTGGCTGGCTGGCTGGCCATTATGTTGGCTCATGCTCGGTGCTCTCCTATGCTTTTTTCTTCTTTTTTTTTTTTTTTTTTTTCACTTGTGTTGGTCTCGTAGGGCTAGAAAACCATGTTGTCTTTGCATTCCAGGTCTTGGTTCGTACATTTGAGGTATGCTTTGGAAATTAGGGCTACTATTCAAGACCTCCTTGACTTAAGTTAGTATCTATCTCGTGCGGTGTCTACATCTATAAGTACATGCATTTGATCTGTTCAAAACTACTGTCTTTCTATATCTTAATGGAAACGTCAATAAGCAGTATAAGACCCATGACACCTTTTGATATCCCGCTTCTTGACGTCAGAAGTATACACTGCATACCACCAGTTGTTATCTCCTTGGAGACTGTGTATCAGACAGAGTTTCGGCCTTTATCATTAACAGTATCATTCACTCAGTTGCAAATGAGAAAGCGTAGTACATTCAATATGTAGTGATCAACCAAGGATCAGTGTGCGAGTTATGAGTGATTATATGTACCAGGTATCATTGTTATTCAGATACATTGTTCAATAGCATGTGGTCCATGTTCAATGCAGCAATGACTACTGCAACAAAATCGAATCCATTTGATACTAGGTTCTACAATGAAGACAAGAGTCAAGTACAAGTACCCAACCAGATCCATGCATATTTGATATGTCAAGAGTATAATCCTTCTGACATGGACTAGGGCTGACCAACCCTGGATCTTGCATTGCACCACCAGCAAACTACATGTACCTAGCTACCTTGCTTAATATCATCAGCTACTATACGCTGTCAGACGTGGCCGAGCACCTTATATCCCTGCTACTCGGCAGAACATGCGCCTGGAATGATCATGTCAACAGCAAACCCTTTTCTATTATTATTTTTTTTCTCTTTTTGGCCCAATATCAGTATACACATTGTTCTCCCTTAAGACTGACTTCTTTTTTGATTTTTCTTCCCACAGAGTAGCGGACCCCCCGGTGGTGGTGACTGAACCAGGATCATAACGGGTCTGCTATCGTATTTCCAAACTCCAAACGCTATGCTGCACAGAGGCATAAAAAGTAACAAGTAATCTAAACTGAATCAAGCAGGGTCGAGATATTGAACAGATGAAGGAGGAAATAAAAGAAAAGACATAGAAATGGAAATGGGTACCCCTCGTTGTTTCTCAAAGCAACTCTTCGCAGGTCCAGTCCTCGTAACTAAGATCAGTCAGTGTCGTCCTCTTGACTGCGCCAGTCACGAGGCTACTTACTATCCATCCGGCAGATATCTCCTCACAATCAGAGGGATCTTCTTCTGGTTCAACTCCTTGATGGCGATCTGCAGAGGATCCGTCTCGCCTTCCAAATCCACCAGCACCGGCGCGTTCATACTAATCGCGCAGCGTCAGCAAAGCCATACCGCAAACTCAGAACACTCTGAACAAACCTGATCTGCAAAGCGCGCGTACCGAGCACCCGCGCCCTCTCGTACTTGGTCATGTACGGGGTCGTCGTGCGCTCATCGTTCGCCACCTTCTTCTCCCGCTGCTGTTCCATCACTTTGCCCGAATATCCCGCGTTCGGGTCGCCCGAGACGACGACGCGATCGCCATTGACGGCCGGCGCATACGAGTCATCGTCGTATCCTCCATCTGCGCCGTCGGCATCTTCGGGGTTGAGGAAGTCTTCCGGCTCGTTGTCTTCGAACTCCTGCTCGGCAGGCTCGTAGTCGTAACTGTGTGGATTGACTTGTCAGAAGCGGGATTTTACCAACTTGCAACGGGGATATTCGGCCATATCCAGCGGCCCATATCTCTTGCTCCCTCCTTTCTGTTGTCAGAACATGGAAGTGGTTGGTCCCTTACGTTTCCTCAGCGTCGTGTTCCCCGTAGTCAGACATGATGACGATTTTTCAAAAGTTACCCGGAAAAGGAGAGATCAACCGGCGAGGCGAGATAGAGCGAACGAAATGACAGCACCGTGGGCCGAGCAGGATGGCGTCGAGCGAGTAATTGACGTTGCGACTGAAGATTTCGATGTCGCGGGCTATCAGAAAGAAAGACCCGGCGGAAAAAGTTCCTTGAGGGGACGCTAGTCCGCTTTGGGTAGATTGGTCTCACCGCCATACAGTGATCCGGCAGTACTTTTTCGGTATCCTAGGATACATCACTTTTTTTTTTTTTTTCCTCCTCTTGTTTGTTTTCCTCAGCATCCCTGGTATATATCCTCGGTATCTGAATGCCAAAGGCCTGCAGGGGCACTTATCTTGGTGCTTACCGGCGCCATGTCTGTAAAACGAAAGGCCTCAGATCTGTATCTGAATCCGAAAAGAGTGCACAAACAGGAAGATATCGGTGAGCAGTTGGCTCTCATTCAGCAGACAATTAACCATAAACTGACATGATCGTCTTGGTAGACCCAATATATCAAGAGACCCATTCAGACGCCGAGTATGCCTCGTCTGGTGAAAGCGTCAAGTCCAATGATAGCCTCCACGAAACCCCCGCGACGCCCTTCTCGACTACCTCCACCAAATATCCGTCTGAGTTGAAAACTCACCTTTGCCCATTTGACGATTGCACAAAAGCATTCAACCGTCCTGCGCGTCTACAGGAGCATCTGCGCTCCCACAACAACGAGCGACTATTTGAATGCCCCAACGACGATTGCGACAAGACCTTTCTGCGAGCCTCCCATCTGAACCACCACGTTAAGAGTGCCCACACCGGAGTTCGCGATTATGTCTGCGACCGGCCAGGGTGTGGAAAGAGCTTCGTAACCGGCTCTCGACTTCGTCGGCACCAGGCCGCTCACGATGGAAAAGACAAGTACCGCTGTACGGAGTACCCGCCCTGTGAAGAGACCTTCCGGAAGCACTCGACCCTCCAGAAACACGTCATGACCGTGCATCTGAAGCAAAAACCCTTCCAGTGCACGCATATCGACTCCCAGACCGGCGAAGAATGCACCATGGCGTTCGACTCCGCGGGCAATCTCCGCGCCCACGAAAGCCGCGTCCACACCGAGAGGCGCTTCAGCTGCGCGGAGTGCTCGGAGCGCTCGGAGGCAAACGGCTGCCCTGCGGTATCGTTTCCGACCTACGCCCTGCTGCAGTCCCATATCCGAACCATGCATCCCCCCCAGTGTCCCAACTGCGCCATCGTCTGTTCCACAGCCCGTGAACTCCGCCGCCATCTGGAAGTCGCGCACGGCGACGTGACTCTCGAAGACCGCAAAGTCTTCCCCTGTACCGTCGACGGCTGCGATCGCAGCTTTACAAAGAAGGGCAACCTCACCGTCCACGTGCGCACCGTACACCAAGGCGAGAAACGCTTCGCCTGCGGCGAGACAGACCTAGCAGGGTCAAAGAGAGTAGCCGGATGGACCGGCGCAGACGGCTGCGGGAAACGATACGGGAGCAAGCTCGCGCTGGAGGAGCACATCCGCACCGCGCACATGGGCTTCCAAAACGCCAAAGCCGAGCGCCGACAGCGTCTCAGCGGCGCCAAGACCCACAAGAACCCTCCCACGTCCACGAGAGGACCGGGCCTCTCGGCCCTAGCGGCCCTCACAGGCGAGGGATACGCCGAGGAGTCCGGCCGTCACATCACGTGCTTCGCAGAGGACTGCCCGCATCGCTTCTACCGGAACTACGACCTGTGGGTGCACATGGGCAGCAAGCACCAGTGCAGCGCAGACGAAGTCCGCGATCTGTTCATGCGGCGCGCACTGCTATCCGGCGACGACGAGCCGCTCACGAGTGACATCCTCGGCATCTACGGTCTGGACCTAGACATCGACGATCCGGCCTCGTCTTGCGGCGCATTCCAGCTAGACGGGACGGCAATGGCAACAACCACAACCACAGCAACCGATCTAGGCCACGACAGCGCAGACCTGAACCTACAAACCAGTGGACTCCCCGAGTTCAACTCCGACCTAATGATGCAAGATGATACTTCCAAGATACCCTTTGATGATGACATGGCGATGATTGATCCGCTGCTAGCTTACAACATGATGAATGATTAATCAAGTCTGGGCTACCCTTTATGACATATATGAAATAATACTTTTTCTTTTCTTTCTTTCTATCGTTGTCTTCTCCCTGTCTCTTTTCTTCGATCGAATACTTGCCGTTTTGTGCACTGAAAGATTGGCTATTAGATATACACTCTACTAAAACTAATCCAGTAAACTGCAATGCACTGTGAACGACATTCTGATCTAGACATACTTCTCAACCAGTAGATGTCCAAGCCCACCCAAAACATAAATCTACAAAGCCAGAGAAGTCAAGAAATCAACCACAGCAAACAAACACCAGCACGTATACCCCAACGCCTGCAAAGCAAACAAAGTATATATCTATCTATCTACCAGCCTATACATTGAGTCTTCACACTACTGGCGAGACCATTGCAAGATTTAGTATACCAACTGGTTATACTGTTGCATCTACCTCCTACCTAGACATTTACGTATCTTGTCCATTCCAAAAAGACATACAGATAGTGGGTATGAGAGGAGAGGGGAGATGTACTAAACTCTAGGTAGATATCTATCATCTCACGCGCAATTAGCGACTTCTGTGCGCACCTCGCGTAATGTCAAGTGCACTTCTTGAGAAGAGAATTAGAAAAAGCTTTAGCATGTATTCGTTCATCCATTTATCCGTTCTAGTCATTCTTCCATTCCTGGAAAAGCCAAAGAAATAGTTGTGGCGAATGTGACTAGCTAGCTAGCTACATAGTATGCTACGCATGTATGTACCACGTTTATCAGGAGAGCTGACTTTTTTCTTTCTTTTTCTTTTTAGCTGAAAACACAATTTATTCTTCTTCCTGGTTGAAAACACAAAGCCTTTCATCTCTGTTTGGTTTTTTCTTTTTTTTTTATTGTCCCTCTGGTTTACTTTCTTTGGCCTAGTCTTTTGTTTGGGTATCTTCTTGATAAGACAAACGCTTATAGGTCCTAACCCTGAGAGCTCTTCTTGGCTGCTTGGTGAATAGATGGCCGGTGATGAGTGGAGATTTGTCTGGAAAAGCGGTAGCAAGGCGAGAGACAGAGAGAAGAAAAGAGAGAGAGAGAGAGAGAGAGAGACAAATACGAGTACACAAGGAATAAAATCAAGCCAGTCTGATAGAAAGAAACAAGGCACCAACCCAGATGGGCCTGCGCGTCGGGCTGGATGTTCAATCAAGACTGCCAACGCTAATTCATTCAGTCGTTCTAGTGTTTCGTTTTGGGGGTATGGGGAGGAACCTGTAGATTGCCGTTGCTGTCGCTGTCGCCTACACTACGTCCGTTGTGCGAGCAATCTAGCTACTAGCGTCGTGATCGTTCTTGTTGGGGTGGATGCTGTTCACGAACTCGGCGAGCTCGGCTTCCACTTCTGGACAGGAGATGCACTCTTCGGCGTAGGCGAGCGGGGAATTAGTCAGTGGGCCGCCCTGGAAAGAGAAGAGTACGTCGTTAGCTTTACTGCTCGAGCTAGATGTTGAATGGGTGAGCTTGCCTGGTCGTCGTTGAAAGCTTGTTCCCCGCGGAGACGCAGGAGAGGATCATCTGTGTGGACTCGCAAGCTAGGACGAGGAACATTCAGACGACTGGGAACGTCAGGAGAGCTTCCAGGCGGCTGGGACTCACTGCGGGGAGCAGGTGGGTCTGAGAGTTGGAAACTCTGGGCCGCTTCATCCTTCTCCTTCTTCTTCAGAAGGGAAACCTCCTCTTCCAGCCCCTTAGCCACAACGAAGTTCGACCTCCACACATCCATAAAGTAGTCCGCGTTAGAGAGCTGGGGATCTCCGAGGCGGAGATGCACAGGTGTCTGCATGCGGGACATGACCCCGTTGTTGCTGACTCTGATCTGGGAGAGCTGGCGCAGGAAGCAGACGTAGGGCTCCTTGGCAGACTTAGAAGGCCTGTGGGCGGTAAAGTGGCGGGCGATGTCACAGTACAGGTGGACGGCGGCCTGGCCCCTGGCCACGCTGAGCCAGATGGCGAGCTTGAGCAGCAGGCTGAGGGCTCCGTTGTTGTGTTGCTCGGACGGCCAGACGCACAGGTCTCCTTGCTCTGCTTTGGCGGAGGAGGAGTGCGGGATATCCGGGGCGATGGGAGGCAGCCAGCCTGACGAGCGCGCTCTGTCTGGCATGTTCTCGCATACGTAGGATTTGTACAGTTGGTGGAAGCTGGTGGCTTCGAGGTCGGTCTTGGGAAAGCCGTCCCAGTCTGCTGTGGCTTTGCAGGCGTCCAGACGGTGCTGTCTGATGCTGAGGATGGATGTGCGTTCGGTGCTGACGGGGAGGTCGGTATACATGGCTCCTAGAGACATTTTATCAACCTATGTTTGTTTAGAAGGTTGGTGGTGGAAGTGACTTACTATCTTCGTCGTCTGACTCCAAAGCGGTCATGATGTCCTTCTTGAACTGTTCGATGACCTCCACCGACGCAGCCAGCTGCTTATAGACGATGCCGCTGTCCTTCCGCCGGGTATTCACCCAGTAGATAGGCACCGACGTGTCCCCACGCAGGGGAGCCACCAGCTTTCTCAGCATCTCGATCTCAGAAACAAAGTAGGTGACATCGACCAAGCTAGTCTCGCTGAGAGTGGGGATGTTCTGCGTGTGATAGCGAGCGTTGAGCCAAGTCTCCAACGCGATCTGGATCTTTTCAATCTCGCCGCAGTCTAGGAGCAGGATCACGAGAAGGTGCTTGTAGGACCCGGGGAAAATACTGGCAGACAGACCTGGGAGATAGGCGAGGACTTCCCGGTCGAACGTGCCCGGGTCGAAGCCCTTGGAGAACATGCCCATAATTTCGTCGATCTGTTCGCTGGCCACTTCGGTCATTGCCCTGACTCTGGATTCCTCAAACTGACGAGTGTCTCTGCCAGGCTCATAAGGTATGTCTATGGGGGAGGAGGGCTTCTCGTCCTCTGAGGAGTTGGAGATGGAGTCCGGGGCGACGTTGCTGGTAGACATTGTGGCAGGGGGACACAAGGCTGTCTATTTTGATAATGGATTGATGACTGTAACCCCAAAATTGTAATTGACCAAAATATGAAAGACAAACAAAAGGAACAAAACGAAGAAAGCCAGGAATAGTAATGAGGGGTGTGTTTGAGATTTAGGGAATAAACAAGAGGTTGTCAAAGAGGTCACAGAAAATGATATAGGTAGAAGATGTAGAGGAACCAAGAGAATCAAAGGCTCAGAAATAAGAGAAGAGATAGGAAAAGAGAGAAGGAGAGAGAGAAGAAGAAAAAGGGAAGAATGAGAAGAAGAGGGGATTATATGTCCAAGTGAATATTTATATCAGTGAATGAGTTACTACAATTGTCCACCCTACTAGTCACTACACATAGTGACCTCTCTCTGCTAGGATGGTGAGCAAAAATTTGCCCGACCAGGATATCAAGTCTATCTGATTTCATTTTTTTTATTTTCTGATATTTTTCTATTCCTTGATAATGCATTCTGGTTGCACCTCTAAGAATAATCTAAGGCTAAGTAGGCAGGATCAGCATCATCAGGCACGCTGGTACCTTTGGCAGTAGCCAGAGGGTGATGCGGAGCAGGCTGTACTTGATCTAGCCATATTTCCCCTTGGTCTGCCTTTCAGATAGATATCTGTATTCTGTCCTACTATTATGAATAGTCTGGTTTCTGTAGTTGCTTGTCAGGATGCTCGGAATGTTTTGAGTATCTACTGGTTAACTAAAGTTGAAGGATATAATAATCTATGGAAATAAAGGCTTTGAAGATTGCGGAGCGTAGAATACATCAAACAATCCATTGTATGAAAGAAAGGAAAAAATAGTAATGACAATGGCAATGACAATGATTATAGATGAGGTATATCAATGAATAGAAACAAAAACGATAAATCAAACAAAATAGAAAAACTAGGTACGGCTGGAATGCACAAGCCAACCCAGTAATCTGTGACACTTGCTTTCCGCCCAATCACCACGTCCCAATTATATTGATGCAGAATTGCAGGTAGTTATCTCAGTAAACAGCAGACTGACAGCCAAAAAGGCATGAAAACTGCTAACAGTACTAAATGTATCCAGCAATAGACAGCGTCACTGGACCAAAATGTCGCTTTAACCAGACAGACCCCTTGGTCTGATTCATCCGAACTGCACATGTAGGCTTGGCAGCTGGGACTTCTGGCGTTGCGCTGATGCACATTCTGAACACATGTTCAAAATGTACATTAGCGCATTAGCCACTGTGACACTAGGTTAGGACCCACGCCCAGCTTAGCTGTAGCCCCGTGACACTCTCAGACATCAGGACATGGCACTAGGCGAGTGACCTAGGAAATCAGGAACCAGAGGATAGGACATAGACAGTGCCATTTCTACTGGAAATCCCTAACATACAATAAGCATCAATGGATAGAATGTAAGTTCCGGACGCTGGTATATCAAGCAGACCCGACAAAGATGACATAAAACGTAGCTAGAGGGTAAAGACAGCCCCTCATGACAGGGAGAGCGGCATGTTGATCATCTGCGGTTGACTTGATCCAGAGAGAGACTTGGTTAGGTCCAGAGTAGGACTGTCGTGAACATATGGATCTCGCCCTCGATGTTGACGGGGTCACGGTCTGTCATATATAGGCAGACCCCCGTGGCTGAGAGTTAACTTCAACTACACTTCGGACATTGCTCGGGTGAACGCCGAGCTCTAGCAGTGACATTTTCCGGGCTTCGAGGCGAGACTGTCAGTTTATGCGATTCAAGTGATCGGGCTACCCCTGCCATCGGATGGTCTAAGATATTTTGACCCGATTCTAAGGCGTTTTTCCTTCCTCTAGTTACACGATCGCGGTTCGAGGTACAGCCCGCTTGGTGTGTAGTACTTGGTAGGAATATCTTCGACCTGGTCAGAGGGATAGTACATTGACCAAATGGATGGATGACTTGGTAATGTTGTTAGTCAGGTTGATGGGATGGCATGAAGAAGGATCCAATCTGGTTTAAACCGTCTGTGATTGACATATATAGGGAGTATATCAGTAAGGTTGCTTACTTAGGCAGGTACCAGTATTCAGCATCATATCTAGGTCATGGTGGAATCAGCTGACTTGTACTTTCCCCATTGATATTTTGACTTTTCTGGCAATCTTGCAATCTGGCAATCTGGAAACCCTTTGCAACCTTTCCATTACTGCAGGTTTATCAGTTTCATCACAACTGTTCACCGATTCATCACTATTCTTGACCATTTATCGTCCTTCAACAGTACCATTCACTCGACACATCATTCATATAGCAGAGACCGTTTCTGTTGGCATCCTTACCGTGTTCTGTGGATTAAGTGGAGTGTGTTCTGTTCATCCTGAAAATGGTACGTTGTCTCTACAGGATGGCACCTTGGTTCACATGGACGACTTCATGGATGGGTTTGTATACAGTACATATACTAACCGTGCTATCCTTTCAGCTCACTGAACCGACAGACAAGGCTTCTAGGCTGTCCAGCTCCAAGCAGGCAAAGAAAGTCGTCAAGTTCAATCTCCTTAATCCCACAGGAGACACACGAGACTCGAACCAGTGTCAAGATGAACCCATACAAGTGAAAGACTCGCAGAATACTGCTCAGGAGATCGCCAGCTCCTCCGAGGAACAGGCAAAACTGCGGACCGAGAACGACATTCTTCGGGCTGAGTGTGCAAGGCTCGAGACGAACTGGGATGAGTTGTTTGAGTTACTCGGTGAAAAGCAGTCTCGCCTCACGGCGCGGATTGAACAGCTTCAATCCGAGAAACAGCGTCTTGCGGAACAGGCTGCACAGATGGAGAGTTCAGGCTATATAGAAGCAGAAGAGGAATCGGATGACTAGTGCAGAGTGCCCCAAGATGAAAGGAAAGCTTGATGTAATAGAGCAGAAATTGTCTGAAAGTAGAAGAGTGATCGAGTTTGCGTCCCGTTTTCTTTGACACGGTTGCTTGCGCTTGTTTTCGGAGAGGGATGGATTAATCGGGTAGGCTTTAAATTGGTATGACGGTTATATAAATTATCTTTACTTGTCAGGTTGAACGTTAAATCCAATCAAATAATTAAATCCAAAAATATAGTCATAGTTTTGTTATCCACCATCCGCAAGAACCCGGTAGTCCATTCTCGACATCGCCAGAAACAACACTGACCTCATCCTGACACTATCCTGTTATCACAGGCAGTTGCCCTATAAGATCCCAGACCATGCTCTCCTTTCTTCTACCTTCTCTCACTTCTTTCTTCTCTTCCATCCTGGTCTTCACTCAAGCAACAACTCAACAACCGAACTCCCAAGTCACCAAAGGCCTGCTATATTCTGCAAATATATCAAAAATCAGACTCCTAAGTCACTGAAGATCTACTACAAGCTGCAGATATATCCACCGATGTTAGCTGGATACTATCATCCTATTAAGTATTGATCCCTTATTACCCGATTGAAATCATATGGCTAACGGCGTAACCATTGCTAGAAGACCTGGTGACTGTGTTGCTCTAGAACATATGATCTGTGTCTCTCTCTGCTGGATGATATTCTTTTACAGCCTTGTGCAAGATACCCTGTCTGTAGCAGCAAACAGGCCGCTCAACGAAGTAAACATGGTATGTCGTCTTTCTAACGGTAAGTTGTCTTTACAGGATGTAGCCTTGATCCGCCTGGACAACTTCATAACTGAGTGTATACATATACATACTGACGTGTCTCCCTTTCAGGGGATACCCACTGCAAACCTCCCGCGCAAGCGGCCGACAGACGAGGCTATTACGTTGCTCATTCCTAGCCAGGCAATTTCCGCCGCCGACTCCGAGCCGGGTAATCCCACGGCAGACTTCCGCGACTGCAGCGACTGCAGCCAGTGGTCAGATGAATCCAAAGTGGTGGAAATCTCGCAGAAGGCTGCTGACGCGATAGTCAATTTCTCCACGCATGAACGGGAGGTGAACCATTTGGAGGACGAGTTGGAGGAACACTATGAGAAGACGAACCACCTGATGGCGCAGATCGAGCAACAGGTGCTCGATTGCAAGCTTCTTGAGAAACAGTTTGCGGAGATCAGGGCCGTGATACCACGACACTAGAGGAGCACGGTTTAGAGGGAGACTGGTCAGTATCCGAGTGGATACGCGTTAGGTTAGTTGAATTCCGATCAAGAATGACCACTCGGCGACATAATTTATCTAGACATTTTTGGTTTCGGGCTCTGTGAGTCATCGTTTATAACATCTTATGTTGGAACACAATTGTGCGGCGCGTTGGCCTTCTATCCTACCAAATCCATGGCAAGTTTAAACATTGCGATGTAGAGACTTGCCTTTTTTTTTTCTTGTATTAACACCAACAAGGACATGCAATAAACTCCGACTCGGAGATTTCCCCGAAGCCAGACTCGGGGATAAGTACTGTGGAATCAATCCCATGTATTGAATGAAGCCCCACGTGGCGCGCCATCGTAAAGGAGTAACAAATCGAGAGACGAGATATGAATCTCCACAGTTGGACAACCCGGTAACCCCACATGGGAGAGTCGGCTCTCGGATATCGCAAGATCCACTGGGGAGTCGGAGAAGACCAAGTACGTGCATAGCTCGGATTTGATTCGAGCACGATCCGGTTAGTTCAAGCTTAGCCATCGTGTGGCCCCGCATGGCCTGCAATTGAATGCGACTAGAGACATGGATTTCGGTCTAAACAGAAAAGAGAATGAAAAAATTAGGGGCATTATAAATCAACGCACTTTTCTTCCTTTCGTTTTTGTTCATCCGTCTATTCTACCGTCTCTGGTTTTTTCTTAATTTTTATAAGAGAGTCGATTGTTTCATCTGTTTCCTCGCTTTCTGTCTGTTCAGACCACGACATTGCAGATACGAAAATGTCCGACGCTGATACAGAAAAGAAGGCCGTGGAGGCCTCGACAACAGCGGGTTCCGATGACCACGAGCCCGTGTTTGATACTGGCCTGACGCCATGGCTGCAGGTGTTCGGTGCATGGTTCCTCTTCTTCAACTCATGGTATTTCTCCTTCTTCTTCTAGACGAGGGTAGATCATACTGACCAGATACAGGGGCGTCATCAACACCTGGGGAGCCTTCCAGACATACTACGAACAGACCATCCTGTCCGATACACCGTCATCCTCCATCGCCTGGATTGGATCCCTGCAGTCCTTCCTGCTGATGTTATTCGGCGTCGTCACCGGCCCCCTCTTCGACGCGGGTTACTTCCGCGCCCTCCTCGGGTTCGGCACCATCGTGCTGCCATTCGGCCTGATGATGGCCAGTATCTCGTCCCAGTTCTGGCACCTCATCCTCGCGCAGGGGATCTGCGTCGGTCTGGCGGCCGGCTGCCTGTTCGTCCCCTCGGTGGCCGTCCTCCCCCAGTACTTCCAGCGAAAGCGTGGTCTAGCCAACGGCATCGCCGCCTCCGGGAGCAGCATCGGCGGCGTCATCTACCCCATCATGTTCAACCAGCTGCAGCAACAAGTAGGGTTCCCCTGGGCGACGCGGGCCATCGCCTTCGTCTGCTTCGGCACCTGTCTCATCAGCTTCAGCCTCATGCGCATGCGCTTCCAGCCCAAGCAGAAGCGTAAGCTCGTCCAGCTGTCCGCCTTCAAGGAACCCGCCTTCTGCCTCTTCTGCCTCGGCATGTTCCTCGGCTTCCTGGGATTCTACAACTTCCTCTTCTACGTCCAGTCCTACGCCATCGAAACAGGCATCGTCGACTCCCACCTAGGCTTCTACCTCCTCGCTATGCTCAACGCCGGCTCCACCTTCGGCCGCGTCTTCCCCAACCTCGTCGCCGACCACATCGGGCCCCTCAACGTCCTCACCCCCGCCGTCACAGCAACCGCGATCCTCGCCTTTGCCTGGCTCGGCGTCCACAACGTCCCGGGCATCATCGTCCTTTCCGTCCTCTACGGTCTCACCTCGGGGGGGTTCGTCTCCCTGCCCCCGGTCGTAATGATCACCCTGACCAAGGACCTGGGCGACTTGGGAACGCGTCTGGGCATGGTTTTTGCCGTTACCTCCATCGGCCTGCTGATCGGGACGCCCATCGGCGGCGCCATCCTCAGCGATACGCACCAGTATATGGGCGTCCAGCTGTTCACGGCGTGCTGTCTCATCACTTCAGCGGTGGTGTTTGCCACGTTGCGATTTATCCGCACGGGAGCGCATCTTCGCATTCGGACATAGGGTCACATATCAAACGATCCCCACCATAAAACATCCACAGGTCCGATAACACTACCCGTGTGGTTGTCCGGCCTGTATAACCACGCACCAGTCGTGCGATTCTTACTACGGATCGCTTTCGATCTTCCTGTGCGCTCTACCAAAGCCTGCTCCACCGATAGCGAGGAGATGAACCAGGATGAGCCTGCCTTGGCAGCGGCTGGTCATAGACAGGACATGTGCATGGTCGAAATTACGGCCGGCGTGGTTTTGAACAGCCAACTAGGCGCATCCTGGTCACAACCAGGTATATCTACTGGCCCATCGGCCAACAGTCAGAAACATGGCTAAATAATAGAACATACAACCACTCCGTGGTACATACATCAAGTTACACACCGCAGGCATCACAAACACCCAAACATAGACACACTCCTATATAATGCCAAATAATGCCAAATGATGCCATGTATATATAAATTCTAAATTATGCTCGGAATCCCAAAAGAACCAAACTCCCAATGCTAAAACCACTCCCCGCTCCACCCAACTAAACTAAGACACATCCTCCGGGTTCACCAAAAAGTCCTCCCCCTTCTCCCTCACATGCTCCAGCTTCTTATCCCGACTACACGGCTTGCGCATGTCGTAGGCATCCTCGCCCGATTCGGACATTCCCGATGGATCGTCACTGTAGTAATTGACGACTCTGCGGAAGACGGAGTATCTGTTTCCGTTAGTCATATCTCGCATATAGACATGTGCCAGCTAGCATTCTATCCAGTAGATAGATAGATAGATGAGAGGAGGAGGAAACATACCCCATCCCCTTGTACATATCCACCGCGATCTTATTGCCCGCCCGCACATAAAGATCCACAAACCAAGCGTCGTTGATATCGGAGCCGCTCTCGAGCCGCTCGGTCAGACGGCGCGCGTGGCCGAGTCGGCGCCAGGCGGGCGCAACGGTCAGCACGGTGATGTGGCCGTGCCAGGGGGTGTAGTGTTCCGAGTGACGCATGGAGGGGTGTTGTTCTTCGAGCTTGCCCATGACTGATTTGTTAACATTATATACTTCACACATATTTAATACTGTATATATATGTATATATACCGTATATGTAAGAGAGTAATACGTACTATATCCAACAATCCCATCCCGCCGGTCCGTCACCCCGCTGAAGAGCGACGGCCAGCGCATCATGTAGTTGAGGTAGAAACCGAGGTCATAGTTCTCGGTCAGGGGGTCGAGGTTGGTCTGGTTGAGGTTGAAGATGTCGAGGGGCGACATGCGCCGGATTGAACTCATGGTGTGAATTGAGTGCTGAATTGGAGATGAAGCTGAAGCTGAACTGACAAACGTGGGGAAAGAAACGGAGCTCAAAATTCCCGATTGGGGCTTGGACGGTCACGGGACTTGTGCTGTTTTCTGACTCAGCTGTTCATAAATCGAAGACAGGAATAATGAATCCATTCATGGTTTGATCCTGATCCAATCCATGGTTTCATTTCTCTCCAGTCTTACTCCATACTGTCCTGTTCTTTTACCCTTGGCATCTTGTTTAGTTGGATAGAAAGCATCCCGGTGATGCGATCGTGCTGCAGTCGGCTTGGAAACTGTGAAACAGCTTAATCCCCCTCGGTGCCTTCTACTTCTTCCCCCCCCCTTGCCGATATCTCCATCAGGACTTGCAGATGCCAATTTACCAATCATAACATAAATCCATCCATTCTCCTTGGATCTCGTGGTTGATGCTCTGAACTGCATGACATCGTCAATTTTCTTACCTAACCAGTTGTCATACTATATTCGGAATCAGAATAAAAAATGCCCGCCATCCCACCCTCTCCCCTGAGCATATCTCACCGCCACAATCGCAGTCGATCCTCGAACCTCGACCTCGACTCCCCCATCTCCCCCGGTGTCTACACCTCCAATGGGTTCTCACACAGTCCCCTCCAATCCCCTCGTCATCAAAACCACCTCTCTCACACCATGAACGGATCCCAGCGGATGTCCGGCGACTTCGGCGACGCCGCTGACGCCGCCGCCGGCGGCGATGGTGGGGGAGGAGGGCTGGGCAATCTGGCCGACGAGCTAGCCGACGCCTGGGAAGCCGAAGAGAGTGGCTACGGATACGTCTCGGGGCAGGAGATGGAGAACATTCCCGCGGATCATCATACCCAGCATGCGGCAGCGACCAGCGACTCCGAAGATGGCTACCACATGGTCGGCGCCAGGACCCCCTCGTCCGGCTACGACTCCGAACGAGGCTCCCTGCAGCCCCCAAAGCCTAAAGCCCGCAACGGCGGCCCCGCCTCCCACCGACAACATCGTCGCCATGAGTCGCACTACGACGGCTCCGACTATGGCAATGACTCTGACCTCGACGAGTCCGCGGATATCTCGCCCGGTTTGGAGAGCCAGATGGCGGAGGTGGAGAGTCTCGCGAGAAGGGGCCTCGAGAATAACGGGAGTGAGAATGACCATGTCATTGCTCGGGCTGTGACGGCGTTGCAGGATCTTGGAGGCCAGAGCGGGGTGGAAAATAATGCCATGAGGTACGTCCCTCCCCCTTTATTCTATCTTCTATGACCATACCGCCGGTGAATTCCCATCCAGTCCACTAATTAACAAACAATGCAATCAGACTCATCACCGCACACTCCTCCATCACTTCACATCTTACCCACCAAACCCGAGCGCTCCAAACCCTAACCCACCCCCTCCTATTCTCCCCCTTTCCGCTCCTCTCCGCCGACGCAATCGACGCCCTCATCCCCCTGATCGACGACGAACTCCTCCCCACCCTCCCCTACCCCTTTCCCGCCGACCAGAACCGCCCCTCCCGCCCCTCCAGCACCACAACCACCACCACCATATCCTCCCGCCCAACCACCCCCGCCCACAACCCCCTCGTCTCCCTCCAAACCCTCATCGCCCAAACCTCAGACATCACCCTCTCCCTGCGCAGCCTAAGCGACACCCTCTACGAATCCCGCCAGCTAACAGCGACCGCCTCGCGCCGACTGCGTTCCGCGCGCGAACTCGTCGCCGACCTCCGCCGCGAGGACGAAGCGCGCGAGGAGGGAACCCGCTGGATCGAAAAGGGCGACTGGGACACCCGCATCCGCGAACGCACTGCCGGCAGGGAGTGCGGAGACGTCGTCAGTGGCTTTGAGGCTGTCTGTGGCGAGTGGAGGGAGAGGTTGTTTGGGGCTGCTGCTGCCGGGGGGGAGGTTGCTGCTGCTTAACTTGTCCCTTTTTCTCTCTCTTTCTCTCTCTCTCTCTCTCTCTCTCTCTCTCTCTCTCTCTCTCTCTCTCTCTTTGGCCTTGGCGCTTTCCCATATTGTGGTTGGCTAAAAGTTGGAAACGATTTTTTCAACCGTTCGTCTACCTGTCCGTCTGTATATGTGAGGTTGATATTGGCCTTTTTTTTCACCCTTACATACTACATACTATACTACATCTATACATACATAGTACATACCCCTTTTATTTGTCTTCTTGTGTCTGTCTGTCTGTCTGTCTGTCTGATTTTCTTATCTCTCATTTATCTTTTCTTTTTTGCATGTTCTTTCTGTTTCCGTGCCACTTTTCTGTCAGTATATACTATATTATATACATCCATACATACATTTAGATAGATCCCGCTATGTTGTTTAGTATCAAAGTCGTCAGTCAAGTTAGCTCCATGGGCACAGATGCTACTGACTACTGTATTGAACAGTTTATACAGCATCATCAGTATAGCTTTCCTTCTTCCCCTTCTTCTTCTATTACTACCACTACTACTGCTGCTGCTGCTACTAACAGCGGACTACCTACTACTTATCTTTTCAAAGGTAAAAATGTAAACAAGGCATTCAATAATAAACATAAATTAGATTATAAAAGAAACCGGACGATAAATCCCTACAATACCTACTATACCCACCCCCCCCCCCCCCGAGATCCAATAGGTAGACAGATAGACATCCTATATACCACTTACTTAGGACTCAAGGAGAAATAGAACAATAAACAAATAGATAACCACGATAATGAGAATGAAAGAAATACTAAATGAGGCAATGCTAACAAAATAGTAGGACAGGACATCAAGATTGACGAAAAAAAAGAAAAACACGGAAGGAAAAAGATTGAAATATCAGATCACATCGGATCAGATCAAATCAGACAAAAATGAAAATGAAAGAGACACAGAAAAATTTAACTAAACTTTTCCCTCTCTTTACGGTCGTTCGGTTCTCGTTTCCTTGGTTTTGTTTTTTGTGACATTTCGTCCCTTGAAATTATAATCTCAGATGGACGATTTACTGGCCCTGCTGCTGCTTCCACCGGGGAACCCACTTGGAGCCACCCGCGGCGGGACGCGACTCCGGGGCAGGACGCGACTCTGGGGCGGGAGGGGTCTCGCTGCGAGAGGGACGCGGCGACGGGGAGGCGGGAGGGGGCGTCGATGGGGCGGCTCCGCCGGCACCACGGAGGTGCGGCGGCACGTAACCACCGGGGCGGCGCGCGGGCGGCGCGGCGGCCTCCTCCGGACGGGCCTCGGGCGCCGCAGGGGCGCGGGCGGGCTCGGACTCGGCGGGGGCAGCAGGGGCGGATTCCTTGGCGGCCTGGCGCTCGCGCCAGCTCGCGCCGGCACCACCCGTCCGGGGGGCCAGGTTGAGGCGCGGGGCCACCCGCTCGGTAGGGGCGCCCGCCCCGTGGTCGGCGGCGGGGGCGGGGGCGCCGGAGGCCCGACCCAGGCGGCGCTGTTCGGCTTCCTCCTCGCGCTGACGCTGCTTGGCGGCGATCTCGTCGAGCTTGCGACGCTCCTCCTCGCGGCGGACCTTCTCCTCGGCCAACTCCTGGCGACGCTGGGCGTCGCGGGTGGCCTTCTCCTCGGCCTCGCGCTGGAGGCGGGCCTCCTCCTCGGCCTGCTGGCGCTCGGCCTCCTCGCGCTCGGCGCGCTCGCGGCGGCGGCGCTCCTGGACCTCCTTGACGCGCTGGCGCTTCTTGGCCTCGAACTCGCGCTCGGCGGCCTTGCGGCGGCGCTCAAACTCCTCGTGGCGCTTCTCGGAGACCTCCTGGCGGAAGCCGGAGAAGGTCGGGACGAGGCGGCCGAGGCGGTGCTTGAGGGCGACGGCCTCGCGGTGGTGGGCCTCGGCCTCGCGCAGGGTGGCGGCGGTCTGGGCGTCGTGGAGCTCGCGGTCGTGCTGCTGCTGGCGCTCGTAGTCCTCGGGGATGTGCTTGAGCTCCTCGCGGCGGAAGGCGCGCTCGAGGTGGTCGATGCGCTTGGCGGTGGTGCGGACGCGGTCCTGCAGCTCGTTCTTCTCCTTCTCGAGCGAGGCCAGCTTGATGGCGCGCAGGCGGTTGGCGTCGAGCTCGTCGAGGTCGAGCTCGTCGAGGTCGATGCCCTTGACGCCGCTCTTGAGCTCCTCGATCTGCTTCTTGAGCTCCTGCTGGCGGATGCGGTCCTGCTCGTCCTTGATGCGGCGCTTCTCGCGCTCGCGCTGCTCGTCGAGCAGGCGCTGCTTCTCGGCCTCCTGGAGCTGCTGGGTGCGGATGCGCTTGCGGGTCTCCTCTTCGCGCTGCTTGCGCTGCAGGGCGTCGGTGGCGGCCTCGCGGCGGCGCTCGATGACGAGGCGGCGGGCGAGGGTGTCGTCGTGCTCGGCGGCGGCCCCGGCGCGGGCGCGCTCGTGGGCGGCGCGCTTGGCCTGCAGGCGGGCCTCGTGGTAGGCCGGGTCGACGTACATGCACGAGACGTGCAGGGTCTTGGCGAGGCGGGTGAGCTGCATGCGCGCGATCTCGGCGGGGGTGTGCTGGAGGCGCTGGATGGAGCCGACCTCGGCCTCGGCGGAGCCGGCGGCGGAGCCGGCGTGCAGGGCCTTGGCGGAGGAGAAGATGTCGGTGTCGAAGGTGAGGACGCCGGCGAGGTGGTCGACGCGGATGGCGAGGTCACCCTTCTTGCAGCCGTTCATGATGAACTTCTCGATCATGGCCGGGGTGATCTGGTAGGGGGCGGGGAACTGGGCGAGCTCGTAGACGAACTTGAGCTCGACGGAGTCGTAGACCTGGGAGAGCTGCTGGAAGAGACGGGTGAGGATGACCTGCTGCAGGGGCAGGACGTACTTCTCCATCTCGGGGTCGGCGCCGATCTGCTGGAGGATGGGGTTGATCTTCTTGCAGATGGAGAGCGGGTGGAAGTCGACCTCGAGGATGTTGTAGAGCTCGCGGATCTCGGGGCGGGCGCGCTGGAGCATGCCCTTGTTGAGGGCGTCGCGGAAGAGGACGCCGCGGGTGGGGGGCTGGGCCATGCCGAGCAGGTTGGTGAGACGGGCGTTCTTGTTCTTGCGGGCCTCGTCGACGTCGACCAGGGCGCCGCGGGAGCGGGAGGTGCTGATGACGGGGATGGCGAGGGCGGAGAGCAGGACGAAGGAGGCGGTCTTGGTGAGCTCGGCCTCGGAGACGGCGGGGTTCTCCTTGCGGGAGCCGTGGCCGGCGGCGAGGGCGACGGCGGACTGGCGCAGCAGGTTGAAGTAGCGGCTGAAGGCGGCGGCGTGGAAGAGGTAGTTCTCGGAGACGAGGAAGATGCGGGCGAGCTTCTCGTAGTAGTTGGCCATCATGACGTTCTTGGCGGGGCGCTTGCTGAGGGAGAGCAGGGTGTGGATGTCCTCGATGGAGCGGAAGGCCTCCTGCCAGAGCTCGAGCTCGACGGCGACGTTGAGCTGCTGGAAGCGGGTGTCGAGGTGACGCTGGAGGGTGTCCGGGTCGCTGAGGTTGATGGCGTGCATCTGGGCGGCGTACTTGGCGGCATTCTGGACGTGGTTGCGGAGCAGCTCGCAGAGACGGCGGAACTCGGTCTTGCGGGCGTACTTGAGGCAGAACTGGAAGGCCTGGAGAGCGGTGCTCTGGTACATGACCTCAAGGCGGGCATTGTTCTTGAGGATCTCGAGGACGGTCCGGTAGGTCTCCCAGAGGAACTTGAGCCAGGGGGTGACGACGGCGCGGTCGGTGCGATCGCGGGACTGCTCGCCGGAGACGGTGGCCAGGAGGATGGTCTCGGGGGTCTCGATCGCCTCGAGATCCTCGACGTTGGTGGAGGGCGCGGCGGATTCCAGGGAGGACTGGATCTCGTCGGCCTTGGCCTGGGCCTCGGTGACCTTCTTCTCGGCGAGTTCGATGAATTTTTTGAGGACGATCTATCCAGAATCGTCATTAGCACCATTCATTCATCCAAGAAAGGGCGGGAAAAAAAAAGTGTGCGTTACCTCGATGCTGCCGACGTTGGTGTTCTGGGCAATGTTCTTGTACTGGTAGAGACCATCCTTGGCGGCCTTACCCTTGCGGAGATCGACGCACAGCTCAACGAAGAGCATCATCAAGGGCTCGAGGGAGACGATGGGGGTATTGCGGGTCCTCTTGGAGGTGACATGTTCGTGGAGGACATTGAGGGCGGCGGGGGTTTGGCCCACGGCGATGAGTTCTTGGGCGCGCTACAACCATTAGTATCTCTATCCTATCCTTTTTGCTTCCTTTCCTTCTTTCTTTCTTTCTTTCTTTCTTTCTTTCTTTCTTTCTTTCTTTCTTTCTTTCTGTCCTTTCATCTGTATATCCAATCGAAGTGTAGAGACGTACCTTGAGAACATTCTCAGGCTTGATGTGCGGCGGGGGCGGCATGATGGCGAGACTCCAGGAGGAGAACGAGTCAAGGGATTTTAGAGATGAACGGTAAGGGCACAGCTGGCAGCCTGTTGATCTTCTCAGGAAAATGAGAAAGGCTGAAAGGTTGACGCTGGCACGCGACGAAAGAAGCCTAGATGGGAGAGGCTGAGGCTATCTTGAACTCGCAACTCTCACTCTTTCGTTCTGTGCGAGAAGAGGAAAAAAACACTGGCCGGTTTGGCCCGTTTGGGTTAAGCGATGTCACGTGATATCCAGACCTACACTCACGGCCGATCTGTATTGAATGTACGTCTGTCGATATAATATTCTATCAAAATAGAGAATATAATATGATATATGAGATAATCGATCATGAATAAAAAGATCTACAGCTATCAAGATAGAGAGAGAGAGAGGGAGGGAGAGAAATACAGGAATGGGACTCAACCCTGTAATTTCGGTAATGGCGTGTATCCCCATCCCCCCCTAACCAACTCTCTCCACTCTCCCTCTCAACCTCCATTCTCTCTCTCTCTCTCTCTCTCTCTCTCTTCTTCCGTTCTTTCCTCTCTCTCCTGATCCAGTCTTTCACTCTTTCACTCCCTCCTCTTTCTTTCTTTCTTTCTCCCCATCCATTACTTCTGTTCCTCCCTACGTATCGGTCATTCTTTCTTTCATTCCTTCCATTCAATTCAATTCAATTCAATCCAATTCATTAATTCTTTTCCCCTCCCCCTTACCTCCCCTTCCGTCGCGCCATCCCTCTCTCTCCCGACCGGAACTCCATCCTTTCCATTCAACTCCTTGTCCGGTCGCATCCATCGACCCTCAATTCTCCCTCTCTCTCCCCTCCATCTCCCCCCCCCCCCCCCCCCCCCCCCCCCCCCCCCCCCCCCCCCCCCCCCCCCCCCCCCCCCCCCCCCCCCTCCCCCTCCCCCCCCCCCCCCCCCCCCCCCCCCCCCCCCCCCCCCCCCCCCCCCCCCCCCCCCCCTCCCTCCTCCTTCTCCTACCCCCTCCAATAATCAATCTTCCGACCACCTGCCCTTCCCACGATGCCTCCTTACGAATTGCGATCTGGCGGGGATGTCAAGAACAAGAAGCAAAGTGTCGCGGACCTCAAATATCGTCGTCTTACCGAACTCAACACCCGTCTGAAGGAGGATCTGGACCGTCCTCGGGTGAAGGTCTCCGAGGCGGCCCTTTCGTATGTGTTTCTTCTTTTCTTTACTTCTTCTTTCCTATCCATTGATTGACTCCATCGCTAATTGATTCCCAGTTTGATCAACTACTGCAACAACACGCGCGACTTTATGGTACCATCCGTATGGGGCCAGGTCTGTCCTCCTCCTCCTCCTCCTCCACCACCGCATCGCCCACCACTAACACATATCAGGTCGACAAGCGTGAGGATCCCTACGCTCCCCAACAGCAGGGCGGCTGCTGCACGGTCATGTAATGCCGTTCATGTCCATTTCACCTCCGATCGGCTGTCTACCGCCGATTCATTGATATCCCTATCGCGATGACTTCTACTTAATCTTTCTTCTTCTTCTTCCTTTTCGTTCATGTCTTTTCTCGGCTTCTCTCCATCGATCGACTGGCAGATTCAATCGTCTAGGAAGATGCGCGATGTCAGGCTCAGACCACCGAAGACGCGCTGGCCGGCATACTTCGGGACGCAACAATCAAGACATGACGATTCTTATTCTTCCTTGGATTACACTAATACTGTGTGTTCTTGAATTACATTAATGTGTGGTTCTTATTTTACCTTTTTTTTTTCTTTTCTTTTCTTTTCATATTTCCATTCATGTTCATCTTATCTTGCCATGTGAAAATTATTCTCTGGATTATTACCCTATTTCCTTTGTCAGTGACTAGTCAGAATAAAATATCTCAAAACTAAGAATCTTGTAATCAGACCGTGTAATATCGTACAACGTGATCACTCGAATGCAATGGTTTGACGGAGAATAAGCGCACGATGTGCGGAGAGGGACTGACTGAGATGCACGATGTAGTAATCAACTAAACCCGACGCTGACATCATCACACCTTTCCCCATCTACCAATCTATCCTACTCTATCTTCACACACTCACAAACACTCTTTCTTCCCCCACATCACATAAAATTTCTGATATTCTAAAATATAACATATATATGATATAAAATGACAACCCAAATCAACAACCCCCGCATAACAATCCAATACTGCACCCAGTGCAAATGGATGCTACGCGCCGCATATGTATGTCTCCCCACCCACCTCAAACAACATCAAAACACACCCCTCTCCCTAACCCCCCAACTACCAATCTCAATACTATACCAAACGACAACACTAATAAGAAGGATAGTTCGCCCAAGAACTCCTCTCCACCTTCTCCACCCAACTAGGCGAAGTCGCCCTCGTCCCTGCTACGGGGGGGTTATTCGCAATCACCCTCTTCTACTATCCTGTCGAGGACCCCCAGTCTGAGGGTCAACCTGGAGAAGTGCAGGAAACGCTCCTCTGGGATAGGAAGCGGGATGGGGGGTTCCCTGGTATGTGTCTTCTTTCTTTCTTTCTTTCTTTCTTTCCTTCCTCCCCTCTTTCACGATGATGATATTACCATCGGTGTTTTGTTTTGCTATACTATGTATAGAAAGAAGTTAATGCCATACAACAGAGGTCAAAACGCTCAAATCCCTCGTGAGGAACGTGATTGATCCGCAGAGGGACTTGGGGCACACGGATAGGGCTTTGAGGGGGGCTTCTTCTACTGCTGTTCCTACTACTGCTACTACTGGTGATACTGCTGCTGCTGGTGCTGCTGGTGCAACGGGTCCTACTGCAGAATCGGCGGAGAAAAAAGAAGAGTGTACTGACTGTCGGTGATTGATCTTTGTCCTACCTATATTCTCTGTATAAACTGTGATGTCTTGGCTGTTAACATATTATATATCCTGTTCATGTTTCTATCCTATCGTCAAATGCTATCCGCACTTGCAGATATATGTAGACGTCTGATCTAGATATATCCATCGAGTCAAGATAACAACCAATCAATCAAATGAAAAATAATATAGGTAAATAAAATGTTAAAAAAGTAATTACTCCAAAAGTAGGTCCAAGACCACCCAGCTCAACGCCATTCACGCCCCCCACTCTAATTTAATCGGTGTGTTCCTGTCCCGTCCTGTCCTGTCCTGTCCAATCCAATCCAGTCCAATCCAATCCTATACCCAGTTCACGCAAACAATTCAATTCTTCAACAAGCTCTTCCTGGCTTCCACTGAGGATCTTTCCAGTGGAGGCCGCTCATCTCATTTTGTAAATGTCGATATCGAAAGCATATCATATCATACCATATCCACTGTTCAGTTCAGTCCACTGTCGCTGTCCACTCATGGTAACTTCACTTGATCAAACTCCCCAATCCCATATCGTACACGGGGATCAATCAGTAAACCTCACCACCTCCAATCAATAAACCAAAGTAGAAGTAGAAAAAAAAAAAGAATAAATAATGAAGAATGTAGAAAGAAACTCCTATCTCCCACCAACACTCCAGCCGAGATTCGCAAATAGCAAACACAATTCTCCAGCCTGACCATGAAGCAAGCAAGTAAAAAACCCAATGTATCGTGACGAGTTCATAAGCTGAATGTAAATAGATTAACCCCATTCATGGCTTCGTTATTTTCCAGTCATTGCGGTTTTTTTTTTTTTTTTTTTTTTTTCTTTGGCTTTTTTTCTTGTAGAAAATTTTTTTTTTTGTTTCTGATTCTTCCTGACTGACTGTCTTGGTTGATAGAAATCCAACAAACGCCTTAATAACCTGAAGATATAGCCGAGGGTAGGTAACAAAGCCGAGGTATCTAAAAGAAATAGAGGAAGAACAAGATCAAAAAGAAGAATAGTCACGACTCCCCGCTCAGCTCATGCTGCGGCGAATGATGAGGCCTCCGACGCCAAAACGCCAACCGCAGCCGACTCCGCCGCTTCATCAGTCGTCGGGGCGACGTCTCGCCGCTGGGGGGTTCGTCCGGCGGCGGGCCGTGACTCCCTGTCGGCGTCGCGGAGAGGGTCGGGCTGCCGCTGCCGCCGTGCTCGGGGTCCGTTCCGGAGGGAGGAATGGACAGGCCTTCGGGGCTCTTGCCGGAGTCTTCTGCCTGGGAGTGGGAGGTGTGGCTGTCGCCGGACTGGAAGTTACTGCCGTCTCGGTCGGATACGGTGTACTGGATGGAGGAATCGGGGTGGGCGCTGCTGAAGTCGCTGTCGTCGGGCTCTGCGCTGTCCGGGGCGTGGGGTTTGTCGTCGCCGTATTCGCTGAGGAAGCTGGTTGCGTTGGTGGCTGGGGAGATGGGTGTCATGGTGTTGCTGTAGGTGCTGAGGCTGTGGGTCCGTGTGCAGCTGTTGCGCTGCGAGTTGGATGGTGGGGCGCGGCCGGAGGAGTTTGTGTTGGCGTGGTGGCGGCGGTAGCTTGGTGGGCCGTTGCGGGAGCTGCTGGCTCGTTCTCCGCTCTCTTCTTCTAGAGAGAAGTCGCGCGTGGAAGACGGTGCTTGGGGTTCGTACCCTGTTGGGGGCATGTCGGTGTGGCAGACCGCGGCCATGACGCCTGGGTCGCCCAGGGAAAAGCCCTCTTCCACGGCTTGTGCGCTCCGTCGTGGGGACGCGCCTGCGATGGAAACCATGGTGAGATCGGGGACCGCGCTGGAAGACTTGCGGGACGCTGGGAGGGAACTCCCGGTGATGTCCATCGCTGGGCCCGGCGTATCTGGCGACACGACCGGCTTGATAGTGTTCTCGTTGATATCGCCGGGAGAGCGCGAGACCACCGAGGATCTGGCGGACCCGAAATAATCCGCAGCACCATCCCCACCAGAGGGGCATGCTCGGTCCGGCGTATGTGGGCCACTGCTCTTCGTGGAAGGCCTGCGGTCGACCGCCACCTGCGGGCTCGTGGAGCGCGGGGAGATGCGTGGGTCCGCCCGGCTGGGTTCCTCCAGGGACAACTTCCTCTTCTCCAGTTCGGCCAAACACTGCCACTTGGCGTGGTTGGTCCGGGTGTGCTCGACGGTGAAGCGCATCTGCGGGAGGATGTGAGTGACGCCCTCGAAGAGCGGAAGCGCGAAAATGGTCATGAATCCCATCTGCCCGGTCGCCAGTTTGAAGATATTCCCCAGTTCCGGGGGCCCGCCAAACAGAGCGGTCTCCATCCCGACTTCCTGCTCCATCTCACCCTGGTGGGCAAACTCTTCCTGCAGGATCTGAGTCCATTTCTCCGCCACGGCCCACGGTCGTGAAACGTTGCTGATGTCGGCACACTTGATCAGTAGCCCGCAGACGAGGGTCTTGTACATATCGAGATCTTGCGGCTTCCAGCCATCGACGGTCCGGTTGTTATCGACGAACTTCTCCTGGAGCGACCCGAGCCGCTCCATGAATTTCTGATGCACGCCCATGTCCGTCGCTAAGATGGAGCTGATCAGGAGCTTGCGGAGTTGCCGATCCTTGAAGGCAGCAGGCCAGTAACGGCGCAGGATCTGAGAGAATGCGGCGCAGTGGAAGGCTTCCAGGACCGAGTTGTCATTATAGAGTTGGGCGAGCGGGGCGTTAAGCTTGACCAGGAAAAAGTTGTTCACACCCGGATGGCCGACGTCGTGGCCGATTGCCGATATCAGCAGGGTGAGGGTGTCGAAGGGGGTGAGAAGGGATGCGATCGGGCTTTTTGACTCGACATCTTGGGGGATATCTTCATACGGCGGCAACGCACCGACGTGCAGGAGGAAGCAGAAGATGGACTGCAACACATCGATGGCATGTCGAAAGTTGTGGTAGAGGACGAAGGAATTGTAAGAGGCGCGGCACGCAAGGAGAAACGTTCGGAGTTCACCTGATCGAACTGGTCAGCCAGCCCGCCAACAATGCAACTCGAGGGTCCCATTACTTACCAGGAGGGAGCTTCCACTCCTCCAGATCAGGAATCGTAAAAGCATGTTGGAGCATCTCAAAAGCACCCAACACAAGTTCATCGTCGGAAAACTCGTGGGCCGTGAATTCCCACTTTCCGATCTGCTCCTTGACGACCTGCACGCGTTCCGGTGTAACATCCAACTCCCTGTGCCGCCGTCAGTCTGTGAAATGATACCAGGGAGAGGCGCTGCATACCGGTCTTGAAACTCCTCAATGGTCTCCTCGGGGTTGCAGATACCTTTCATCAGTTTCGAAACCCTGCCGAGGTCAGTATGGATTTTGGGACTCAATCAGAACCGCTGGTTGGGAGAAAAAAGCCTACATTGCTTCCCGAAGGTAGGAATACGGTTGCTCGGCACTGACGCCGACCCATGAGTGTTTTCGGAGTTTCTTCTTGGACAAAAAGCGAGACTGTTCTCTGACGGCCGACTTGTGGGCTCGATAGACATGGACGGTCAGACCTTGTATCCGGTCTCGAACCAACGGAGCGGATAGAACGTCGACGGCACCGGCATCGATGCATTTGGAGATGTGCTGGGGGGCGGGAGTCCCCCCCTGGGGAAATTGCTGGGCCATGGGGGCGCTGGTGGGAGATAGAGAGCGAGTAGGGGGTGCGCGCAGGATGGCTACCGGGATGATGAGATTCGCCGATTCTTGGACTTGGATATCGGCCGACAAGCCGGAGAGCAGCTTCAAGTCGTACGATCCGGCGGATTGCGTGGAGAAGGTGAACCCGCGACGCATGGACGACGGGGACGGCGGCGACATATCAGACCACGAACCGCGACTGCTCTTGCGTCGCGCAAGGCCGGCCTCTTCCGTGTTGAGGTCGACATCGAAGAACGCGAAGATGGGGGTGCAGTCCACGTGCGCCCGGTCACTGATTTCAGCCAGGGTTGTCGCGAGGGATGGACCAGCATAGCAAAGATATACTATGACGGGTTAGCGCACCAAGCGAAGGGGAGGGGGGAGAAGGAGACGTACTCCGCTTGCTGACTTCCAACAGGAGCTCCACGTCCTCCCGTAGTGACTCTGGCTCGTCCGGTAGTAGGAAATCGCTAGCTGATGAGGCCGCCGAGGCATCCGACGACCTCTGGTGCACCCATCGCTCCGATGTTACGCGATGATCGATGTAGACGGCAGAGCATTCGATTGGATCCATGATGCCGGTTGGATCTGGGACGCCCATGAAATGAAGACACTCGGCTCCAACGGGAGGTGACGGGTCAGAAGCGAGAGAAGGAAAGATATAGTTGATCTAGAATCGGTCTCATAAGGCTGCTACGGGTTGAACAGAGGATGCCGGGGGTCGGGCCGGAGTGAAAGATCGGAGACGGGGGGCGAATGACCGGCAGCGGGTAAAGGAGAGATCTAGGGTATGTCTAACTGCAATCAGCGACTCGGGTTCGATTGAGGGATAGGCGATGCAGGCGACGCAGATAGGGAGATAGGAGACGAGGGCAACGATGGCCGGCCGGGACAGTCGGGGCTTGAGATGGACGGGCAGGCAACCAGAGGACAGCCAGATCGGACGACGATCACACCAGACCAAACCAGACGCGCAAACCTCGGCGTGTTGGCCGCAACGGCGATCGAGACTGAGCTGTCTATTGCGACTTGTCGCTCCGGCGCCCAATCCACTGGTCCAGACCTCCCGAACCTTGTAGCGCACGTTGGTCTCCCAGACCCACGGTCTGCGACCGCCACACACGCCGTCGGCGGGTACGGGGGGGGGCCAACTCACCGTCGGGATGAAGACGGGAGAAAGGATCGATCGGAAATCAAAGGGTCGAAGAGCATCCAGAGCTCTCGTGCAGTCCAGCGACTACGTTGGCAACGTGGTCACGGCTAACCTAGTCTCTCCACCGGGGCAAATGGTGCCCGAGAATCTAAGTGAGCCGGCGGGCGCAAGTGTCCCCACGGTGACGAAATCGCCTCGACCAACCGAGAGGAGGGATAGAAACAACGAGACCCAGGTGAGGAATCTCAGGAAGTCATGGTGGGCCACCGATAGGGCCGAAGGAGAAGGTGTGATGACACAAGACAGGGAGGTGGAGAGGGAGGAAGTGATTCGATCGGGGGGAGGGATTTGGTGGTGACACGGGCGGAATGGTCGGGGTGGTGGCTGTAGGGGAGGAGATCTTGGAAGGCAAAAATGGGAGAGAGGAAAAAAAAAAAAAAAGAAAAACAGAAAGAGAGAAAGGAAAAAAGGGAAAAGGTTAAAGAAGAGAGAGAGTGAGAGAGAGAGAGAATAAGGGGATGAGACCCGACTGGTTGACCCAGATGAATGAGAGCAAGAAGAGACAAAGAAGAAAGAAATCCCGGGGACCCAATAAATTACAGAGGGCGAGGGTCAGTCGAGGATTAACAGACTCGAGAGAGAGAGATACCGTCGAATCGATCGAGGGGAGGAAGAAGAGGGGGCAGACTGCGCTGAGGGAGAAGAAGATGACGACGGTGGTTGTCAGACAAAGGAGAGGAAAGAAGAGGAAAAGAGAGGATCAAGATAAGAATCTAGAGTAAAAAAAAAAAAAAATACTAAACATGAAGAGATCAAAAGTCAAAAAAGAAGGGTCAAGGAAAGAAAGGTGTAAAGGAAAGGAGGAAAGCTAAATCCAGGAGAGTGGTTGTAAAAGGGAGAGAAAAAAAAAAGTGGAGGGAGATGGAAGAGATGGAGAGAGAGGGAGAAAAATCACGTATAGCTGAAGAGTGGAGATGCAGTTCGTTAGGGAAGCAAGGATCGAATAATTAGAGAAAATAGAGTCAAATCGAATAAAACAATCGAATAGAATTAATCAATAGAGAGAATAGAAAGAAAGAAAGATGTAAAAAGAAGAGTATATTAAGTAACTGAGTGGAAGAGAGTTCTGTCTTCGTTAGACTTGGACTTTTCTTCCAAACTTCCAGAAGGTCGCGGCACGGCTGCGGGCGTCGTCAGAGACTCGGTGGTATTCCCGTTACCGAACTCTCTTATCTGGGTAGCCTCGCAGGATCTCTACCTGGACGAAGATAATATTCGTACACCTGAGATATCTGAATGGTCAGTCATGAGACTCTAGGTCGATCCAGTCTATCCCATGGTGATATTCTACTATTATCATTTTGAGAATGTATTCTATTATCTATATCGATTGATGATCGAGGTATCTTACATGATTGATACCGGTAATACAGCCACCTGTAAGGAAAGGGGCTAGAACCTCGACGGAATCGACAACATATATTATACAAATGATAATTAGTCCTACTCTCATAATCATTGTAACGGTAATGATGTATAAAAACCATAGACGACAATAGGAAAGACAAGAAACGAGCCTAAAACGAAAGATCTATTCTAAACGAAAAGCAAGGAAAAGAATCAAAATCGAAGAGGAAAATAGTAAAGAAAAAAAAAAGAAAGATAAAGTGAGCGGAGAAAAGTGGGGTCCAATGACGCTTAAGCAAGCGATCTCATTAGTTTCCTTTTCAGCCCCGGCGGCTTTTCCAGAAGAAATGGCGAGAATGATGTGGACGGCATGATTCAGGTGCGATGTGATTGGTAGTATTCGATCGGTATTTACAGTATGATACTCTCCCTCAGATTGGGAGGAGAGTAAGAGTAGGTTCTAGTACTGATATCCCCGCGTTTCACACTGAATCTCATTGTCGAGTCGATTATCTTCCTCCCGAGAAGAAGAGGTTATGCCATGCTTATGAACCGCCACTAGTTCATTAGAAGTCCGGTACGATCTGTAGATCTGACATTATAATATTATAGGAAATTTATCAAAACATACTGATTATGAAAAAAATAAATATTGTCAGATTTAACAACTCTCATCAGAACTATATCCTACTATCCATGTGTAACATCACTCTACTGTTGAAGAATCCATCCAGGTGGCAATCTCAAACACATTGACGTCGACACCTCCATCCATCTATCATCCTACCACAAGTGACATTAGTAAATCATTAGTCAGGCTACCAATGTCATGATCTCACTTGAGACCACCGTGGCGATGCCCCAGCTCGTTAAGGTTAGCAGCGACAGGGATCGGGGAAGACACCACATCCCTGTATAGTACTAACCTTGGTTGTAATATTATCTACTACAAAATAACCACAGTATTATGCATGAGTATAAAAGCAAGCACAACTCATAACACCCTGATATGATGGATAACTCCACAGACAACAAAGTTCATACCTTACCGGTAAATAATACAAGAAAATATTGAAGAAAGGATCCAGGTGTTTCCTGCAAGGATAGGTACCTTGGGTAGATACTTGGTAGTATTGTTCTAGAATACTGGAGGTAGAGGTAGGGGACTAACGGACAATCAACCAATCACCAGTAAACGGAAATATTGATGCTCGTTTTCATTTTCCGCTTTCGGTCGAGAATCACGAGTCCTCATTGTTAGTATTCACCAGGCTATTCAATCTCCTGCCTTTTCAGTACTCTCGATTGTATAGAATTCAACCATTGATACCATATATATTGTATATTCTTATTGATCCAGTCGTTTTACTCGAATATATACAGCTTATCATATATACACCTATAAGCATCCCTCAACTATACCACCCACCCCGAAAGTATAATCCCATATAATGTGGTACCCCCCTGCAAAGCAACCCTGTAGAAAAGAACCAAACCTGGTCAGGTCCGACTGAACTCCGGTGTCAGATGTTGCACGGATATAACTACCCCCAATACTAACTATTAACTACTGCCAACTACTAACAAAACAGGTAATTGATTCCGCGGTACGGTCTAGATCGTCTCTCTCTTTCTCTTTCTTTCTTCAATATCAACCAACCACCCAGCTACCGACTCCTCTACCGACTCCTCTACTGACTCCCCTGCCTAGGCTATACTTCGGCACGGGGCTGAATGAATCAAGCTAGGCACCTACATATCTACCCACCTATCCATGTACAGAGATAATATACTGCACTACACTACACTACACTACACTACACTACACCCTTACCCCGCATTCATTCCAAGCCTGCTTACAAGTCGCAAACATGCAGCTAGCGAGTGTGATGGGGGTGCGAAATTCCCAATCGTATATGTAATGGATTCTGCATTGCATGCGAGATTCAGAAAAGGAAATGGAATGAAAACGCCGGCCCCGCTCCGCTTGGGTCTTGGTTCCGCACCGCCATCCCCAGGGGGGCTGTGCTTGGTCTGAGTGTACCGTCATGTGTATCTCAAAAGCCGAGGATAAGAAAAGTTTAAAATAATAAAAAAATAGAAAGAAAGAATAAAGTCGTTTGAGATTTCGAGGTGAAGTCAAGTCAAGTCAAGCAAAAGTACATGGAAAGCAGGTTGGTCAGCTAGTGCATGGGCATATAGAAAACAAATGGAAAGCCCTCTGATTGAAAAGAAAAACAACGCTATTGGCAAATCCAAAACCCCATTTTTAAATGCCAGAACGGTCCCAACAAGAAGGAAAAAA